>NC_033800.1:112103305-112118239 GCF_001876935.1 Asparagus officinalis
ATGCTTTGTTGACGATGAGTCTGAATTTACAAAATTATTTGCATGGCTGGAAACATTATTTTGAAGAAAATTGTTAATAATTCTTCTCCTTTTCTTGTTCTCTAATTTAGTTGGAAGCCTCTGCGATAAAAGTAATGCTCACGGACCGTAAACTTTTTAGCTAGTCAGTATAATGAGGTGAAATAGTCAAGCAAAACTTAATTTACAATTGATTTAAAGTTGTTCTCTATATAAGGCCCCCTATCCTTGTATTCGAGTTCTCATCGAGCCCCTCCCCAATATCTTCAACTCTCTCACCCGTTGCCTTCTCCATCTGTCTCTCACTATGAGCTATTTGAGTATGATGGAGGCTAGGTTGCCTCTAGGGTTCAGATTTCACCCGAGTATGTGCGTGCGGATTGCTTGAGGCCATAAACCGTCTGCAGTATAAGATGTTTATGAGATGATGCTTGTCTTGTATACTCAGGTTGAAGCCATCAGTGACTAATGGAGATCCAATGAATTTCGAGTAATTTCACTTTGGTTATGCTGCTTGCTTCTTATGAATCATATTTTTAAGCCAAAGTCCGATGTTAGCAAGCAATATGATCTAATCACGATGAATTCAGACACGCTAGTTTACAATATTTTTCCTTACATTTTGTTACTGAACTAGTTTTGTTTTCATCTTATGATATCAGAACCCTGTTATAGAAATAACTTGGGGACATTCTTTTTATCATAGAATATTGTAGAATAGCATACCACCCTTGCTTACATTGAGACGTGTACTGAGACTGGCCTTTGTTACTGTATTTCAATAATATACTGCTGACATTATCATGGAGATTCAGTTGAACTGGAAGTAACTGGGTAGTGCATGTTTAAGAGCCTCTTGTTTACTTTTAGCTGAGATTATTCCATGAGTTAAAAAATGAACCTGGTAGATGTGATGATAAAGAATATCTGAGATATTGTTTTCTTATTTATTTGATATATATGAGAAGTGACTTCTTACAACATTAGGTCCATGTTAAAACTTTCTCATCGCCAAGTTATCAATTTAAAGTGTATAAATGGTTCTTGTGTATGAAGAAAAGGGTGGGGGGAAAGCGCGGTGACGATTTTGTAATCGAAGAAACCTATAGATATCCCAAGCAAAGTGGAAATGATTCCTGAAAGTTGCCAGCATTCTTGAGTTTTATTTTTTCGACTGCACGACCAACTAGAAAGCCCTCAAACGACCGGGAGCAGCGTAGGTAATAATATTATTTACATATCAGATTCACCTTTCCTTTATATTAGATATAAAATTTAATTCAATTAACTTTGTATTTTTGGTAGGATCGGTACTATCGACCCGTAGAAATGTACGCGGTGCAACACGAGGGAAGGGGACAGAGAGATTGGTGAGACAATTGGTTCATGCGATTTCAGTTCCGATCCCTTCCTCGAGTGGAGCACCGGAGGGGGAGCATGCGACATCCCTCGCGAATGAGATTGGTTGAAGAAAATTGTTAATAATTCTTCTCCTTTTCTTGTTCTTTAATTTAGTTGGAAGCCTCTGCGATAAAAGTAATGCTCACGGACCGTAAACTTTTTAGCTAGTCAGTATAATGAGGTGAAATAGTCAAGCAAAACTTAATTTACAATTGATTTAAGGTTGTTCTCTATATAAGGCCCCCTATCCTTGTGTTCGAGTTCTCATCGAGCCCCTCCCCAATATCTTCAACTCTCTCACCCGTTGCCCTCTCCATCTGTCTCTCACTATGAGCTATTTGAGTATGATGGAGGCTAGGTTGCCTCTAGGGTTCAGATTTCACCCGAGTATGTGCGTGCGGATTGCTTGAGGCCACAAACCGTCTGCAGTATAAGATGTTTATGAGATGATGCTTGTCTTGTATAATCAGGTTGAAGCCATCAGTGACTAATGGAGATCCAATGAATTTCGAGTAATTTCACTTTGTTTATGCTGCTTGCTTCTTATGAATCATATTTTTAAGCCAAAGTCCGATGTTAGCAAGCAATATGATCTGATCACGATGAATTCAGACACGCTAGTTTACAATATTTTTCCTTACATTTTGTTACTGAACTAGTTTTGTTTTCATCTTATGATATCAGAACCCTGTTATACAAATAACTTGGGGACATTCTTTTTATCGTAGAATATTGTAGAATAGCATACCACCCTTGCTTACATTGAGACTTGTACTGAGATTGGCCTTTGTTACTGTATTTCAATAATATACTGTAGAATAGCATACCACCCTTGCTTACTAGTTTAACTCTTATGCAAATTAGCTAATGTAATGATCAGAGGATACAAAAAATACATATTACCATATCCCAACATTGAAAAGTATGCATGTTCATAAATCTTTCGAAATCCACTTCCATAAAACTTGTTTATCTGTGAAGACTAATTTATTTGGAGCATACCTGACGCATGCCTCCAAGAGGCAGCACCCCTGGGACAAAAATTAAATACTTTTTGAAAGGAGTATTTTCCATAATTTTGGCCCTCCAGACAAAATTTCTATGATATAAATATGCATTACAGCCACCTACGTACAGAACTTGCATCCCAAAGAGACTAAAATAGGGATGACAAAGGGAGGTGGGATTAAGGTTTCAGAATTTGGTTGCAATCCTTGTTGATTGTTAGTGTTATAGTGACCTCATAAAATCTCAATAAAATGTACTTCATGCCAGAGTTTGACTAACTGGGGTGATCAAAGCAACATCGGTCCATTACTGCAAAATTGAGTCACCAGGATCCCATCTTTTTTGGTTCATGAAATATACATCTGTTAATTTTCTACTGAAATCTCCCCCCACCCCCCCTGAACTTCACAATCATATTTTCATGGCCATTTTAAGTCCTCAGACCCCAACTTTTCTTAACCATGGTAAGAAGTTGACTTGATCTAACTGTGATTACCTACAACCTTTTCCTTAAGATTACCCTTTCCATTTGATAAAACTATCAAACCAATGCAAGATCAAGAAGAAAATACAAAAATAAGAAAAGAAAAGATCATGCAAAATCTGGAGACTATCTGAACTTTGTTTATTCAAAAAGGACACTGTGGGAATATGTGAATACTTCATAAATACTACACTCTGGGGACTATCTGAACTTTGTTTATTCAATATAGTGTGAGATATTGCATGTTTATATTTGCGTGGTGGGATAGCTTCAGTTAAATAGTGATGTATAAACTCTTGGATATTTATGTCGATTATATGTTGATTGTTTGTTTGAAGGAATGTCTTCTGCGTCTCTAAACTGTCTCATATCCTGATCCGACTATTCTTCTGTCAAGTTTGCATCGGTAAGAAGACATATCCCAAGGATAAATGCGCAAAGTGAAGAATGGGAGAAGCTCTTCCTATTTGAATTCAAATTCGAAATCTACCTATAGCTAATAGCTTGGGCATCATTTAAACTAAAGCATCTAAAGTCTGACGACTAGAGCTTTTCATAGTCCTTTCCACTCCCCTAACCATACTATGATATACATTCCAGTTCTTTGATCCCATTAACTCCATTGACATTGTCTTATAGGTTTTTGATCTTTAGGGGACTATTATGAATGTTTTTTCCACCTTTGGCATCAGAAGTGTAACTCATACAGGTTTGAAGACATTTGGCATCAGAAGTGTTTCAAATACATACTTAATGTTCTTTTTATCTTTCTAGTTCACGGCCAAATATCCTCTATAAATCTATAATCCAAAAATTGAATCACTATTTGAATGTTCTTTTTATCTGTGCAGTGAATCATGGAATTCAGCTAATGTTTGCCAGAGTAGCATGTTTTGCTCAGCTTGGTGAGGAGAATCAGTCACACTTGGGTATGTAGGATTTGCTCTATTCAGTACATTTCTCTGGATGTTGTTTTGGATTTGTTTCCTATGGCCTAGACGGGAAAATGCTTTCCGGGAGACTGTGTTGTTGTTATTGGTTTTGCTGTACATTCCTACCAAGAAGTTCCTGTCCTACACTGTATGCGAGAGACAAACATTGTTGCAGATGCACTATCTAAACTGGGCCATGGTCTTCCTCAAATCCATTTGTTCTTTGTAATTAATGATACAAATTTGATATTGTTGTTTCTAGTTTTCTTGATGTAATCTGTTTTTGAGAGACTTTATGTACTTGGGTATGCAAGAGGAAGTTTGTAAATTAACGCTTTTAGCGCTCAAGGGGAAATGGAAAAATAGACTTATGTTGATGTGAATGTGATCAAATTTTTTGTGGATGTTCAGATTCAGTGTAGGCTTGTATTTGACAGAGAATATATTATTTTTAGCGATGCAAATTAGTGTCGATAAGCGTCAGTAAAAGTAACACTTTTGCCGACGCTATAGGATATCGCTAAATGTAACATTTTTGCCGACGACATATTATGTCACCAAAAGTAATATTTTTTAGCGACGCAATTTTGCGTCAGTAAAAATACACTTTTAGCGACGCGGAATGGAGCGTCGCTAAAAAGCTAATCTTTGGCGACGCGTGATTTACGTCGGCAAAAGTGTAGCTTTTAGCGACGCAGAATAGAGCGTCGCTAAAAGCTACACTTTTGCCGACGCAAATCATGCGTCGCCAAAGATAAGCTTTTTAGCGATGCTCCTTTCCGCGTCGCTAAAAGTATACTTTTACCGACGCATTACCCTTTGCCGACGTTAAGTACGTCGCCAAAAGTGCAAGATTTCCCGACGTCGTTTCGCATATGGAAAAAATCAGCTTGCTTTTGCCGACGCAAAATAATATGCGTCGCTAAAAGATGTACTTTTCCCGACGCATGTCGCATCGCTAAAAATGTACTTTTGACGACGCAGTGTATTTGTGTCGTCAAATACTTTCCTTGACGCACTTTTGGCGACGCGTTAGCGACACTGTATTTTTCGTCGGGAAATATTTTTCCTGACGTTTTTTAAACATTTGCTGACGTTTTTGTTTCGTCGGCAATATTGTATTTTGTTGTAGTGAAAACACTAGAAATCTGTCGAAGCCCTCGATGAATGTTGGCCACCATCACCGGAAGAAGCGAAAGTTCCTTTTTGTAAACAAGATGAACCGCTGGGTAGAGCACCTCCAATGGCAAGATATCACTGGACTGATATGGGACCACGCATTTCTTTAACCAGATAGCAAGGTAACCGGCGAGAAGGGTCATCAGTCGAATCGGCGCGGTCGCATGCCACAAGAATGATTTAAACTTGGTCCCTGCAGGAAAGCCACTCTCAGAGCTGCTAATGGTATAGGAATGGGCGTCAATCTTCTTCTGTAAACTATTAACCCCTGAAGGAATGAGTGGTGCCAACTCACAAATAGCCTCGCCAGAATTGCTCTCTAGATTTCTGAACAAATAAGACGCAAACTGCTTCTGGCTCACATGGGATTTAGTCCTCTTCGCTAAAGGCTCAGACTGCGCCAAAGCGATATGATAGTGACATGTGAGGTCCCATAAAGTCTCGTAGCGGTCAGGCATGCGATCCTTCAGCTGACTTAATTCATGGTTGGAGGGAAAGTATTCCTGATATAGCATCTGTCCCACGGGCAAACCAGTAATCCTGTGCATCTCATGGAGGGCCAAGCCCAACTCCCCTTGCCGGGTCAGAAAAGTATTCGAATCCGGAGTATAAAGCTCACACAAAGCGAAGAAATGCTTCGCGCTGACAGGCAAACCATACATGGTGGCACGAACGGCTGCATATAGACCACAAGCGTGCAACTCCTCGCTCCATCGGCTTAAGACGTACTTCGTCATGCGAGTCCACCAAAGCTTGTCCAAAGAATGGACCCAACCATAAAATCTGTGACGCGTCGCAGGCATCTCCCGTCCTAAGGCAGCGAGGCGATTCTTCAATATAGAAGCAGAGGCAAGAAGCTCGTTACGCGGAGGTGCATCCAACCCCAATACTCCGGGATGCAATCCAGTGATATGACTCTTGCTCGAACCAAGAGCTGCCTGATGAGTGATGTAGCCACAATGAATGCTCTCATGCTCCTCTGTCAAGCGCCACGACATCTCCCGGGTCACAGCCTGACGCCTGAGCTCAGTCAACGAACGATGCCGAGGAATCTTCGGCAAATATATGAAACCACCACCAGTTTTATGAAGCCACTGTTCGGCGTCAATAAACACTGCATCCGGATCTCTAGCAGAGTCACCAAATAAAAAGTCAGTCTTCCTGAGAGGCTGAATAGAACTGGCATCCTTCACGAAAGGCGCATCTCACTTGGGCAACCTCTATCGACGTGCCCGAAGCAAACTGGGGAGTAACTGGAATAGAAGAAAAATCGTCGGAAGTCGAATAATACTCGCCACGACGCCCGTACACTGCGTGAGATGAGAACGCTCCAGAAGGATAGCCCACTGGAAATGAACAGTTAAACATTTGTCAGTCTCAATTATAAAAGGAAGTTGAACTCATCCTACGAATAGGTAAGATAGAGTCACCGCCTTACAAAGGGTGAGACGATTTGGCCACATTATGCACTTATAAGGTAGGATATAACCAAAAACATACCCCTGCCTTATAAAAAAACATATCCCTGCCTTATAAAGCACAATGCAGCGTCAAAACGCCCCCTTTATTGATTTTGAGATATGGTTTTTGACCAAGCAAAACCCATCTTTAAAGCATCGATCCCCACCAAGGAGAATCAAGGCTCTTCCCGATTGCCTCACCAAGGAGAACAAAATGGGGACAAAAAGGACCAATTTGTAAATTTCTAAGAAAAAATGGACTAATTTGTAAATTTCCAAAAATAGCTCACCAGCATAAGAGGGAGGCACGCCATCAGCCGACGCGGTAGAGGATTGACCTATCGCAATACGAGACATAGAGACCTACAAAATAAATTAAGGAATCAGATCCAGAAAAAGTTCCTCTTTTTTGCAATTCTCCCCTCCTGAAAGATGAGCTCGAGGCGCCAAATCTTAATCCTAACCCTCGCATGCGACCCCACAAATTCATAAATTGAATTAAGCATAAAATATGCTAAAATGGTTGAGGATTTACCTGAGGAAAAGCTCGTGGATCCAATAAAAATCAGATCTTGAAAGAGGCTCGGACCACGCGCTCGAGGGGCCTGAGAGAAATTCTAAATATGGAAATTTTGAGGGATTTCTCAGTCAAAGATCAAAAGGAAGTATAGATCTAAGACAATTGTGAAGATTTGAGGGAGAAAGGATGCTCGAGGGAAGAGAAAAGTGAAAAACTCCGAAGAGTATATGAGTATAAACTGCTCCTCAATCCTCCAACAGTGCATGAGGTTAAACTGCTTCTTAATACTCTAATAAGGTATATGAGTATAAACTGTTCCCTATTTTTGGTTGAGAAGTTCCTGGAGAATATTTTTCTAAATATTCTTAAGGATAACTCAACAACACTACGCCGGACAACGCGTCGCAAATAAAGACTCAACGCCAACATTCGAGGGTCAGTTCTATGTTGAACCAACAAACATGAGCTAAAGATCATAAAATCAGGAATCGACTTCAAATTCGAAATTCCGACAACGGTCAGACAATAAATGCAGCACCGGAAACCTTACAGACATTCGACAAAGCACCGAATAGCCTGAAGGATTGAAGGAATCAAGAATAGAAGCCACTCCAAATATCCCGAAGGATGGGACAATCATATCCAAAGTATTCCAGACTCTTCTATAAAAGAACGAGACTGAAATACTTTGAAAGGGGTATCTGTAGGCGTATAAAATTACTTATAGATGGGACAATCATATCCAAAGTATTGCAGACTCTTCTATAAAAGAACGAGGCGGCTAATCTTCGGGAGCACGTTCTGTAGGCGTATAAAATTGCTTATAGATCCCTTAGCACAGCTCAGCACAAACCGACGAACCAACGAGGCGACGAGGTTAACGAATCGCACGCAAACAACGGAATAGATCCACTCGCGTGCGGAATCAAGCTAATAGGTTGAAGAGTCAACGAGTCATCCATCCAAGGGCGGACTCGGACGAATCACGATCGAATCAAGATCAGTTTCGGACTCGAACTCAGAAGTGGATTTACTGCCAAATCAGGAATCGGATTTACTGCCTAATCAGGATCCAGATTTACTGCCAAATCAGGAACCTATAGGTGGCTCGGCCCAGAGCCGGCCACCTATAGGTGGCCGGCCTAGATCTGTGCGCGGGCACAGTTCAGAGAGCCTATAAATAGGCCCCCCTGGGGCCGGCCCAGATCTGTGCGCGGGCACAGTTCAGAGAGCCTATAAATAGGCCCCCTTGGTTCATTTGAAAAATGTTGGAACTTTGAGAGCCGAAACTCTGCCGAATTGAGAATTGAGCTTGGAGTTTTGAAGACTTGAGGACTTGAACATTCAGATCTGGTTCTCGGCGAGCATCCACGTCACGAAAGGCAGGAGTTCGAGAGAGAGAGAGAGATCAGATCTGAGATCTATACGAGATCATACTCCGGATCAAAGCTTGGCCTTTGATCCCGAGAACGAAGGGCGATTATTTCCTTGGTGAATTAATCCCCCCTCCGGCTATTATTTCCTTCGCGAAATAATACCCGTCAAATCGTGTAGATCCGACCGGATCTAGATCGCGCGGTGGTCCACGGATTAACCCCGGCGTTGGCAAAGAACCCACACATGCGAGCGGCCGCAAAACAGGAGCTCGTGATTCGTTCGAAAGGAAAGTTGTAATTTTTTTCTTTTTCTTTGATTTCGTTGTAACCAGATCTAAAAAAGACCGGATCTTTTGTAATCAAAAAGCAATTACTTGAGATAACAATAAATTCAATGAAGGCAATTTTCACCGCGAACACGTTACAGCGCGCGCTAGTTTGGAGGAGGCAGTTATGCAATTCTACTCGTGATGTTAGCACGTCGGTTACGTACTTAAACCCTATAAATAGCCATGGATCGTTATAGAGGAAAGGGTTCGGACTTTTGGACTTTTTGGCAATTTGAATTTCGAGAATCATCAGAGATTAGAGCTCCTTGATGCGGCATAAACATATACCAAAAAGTTACAAGTGCACAACTAACCAAGTTATAGTATAAAAAAATATCGATCCCACGAGGAAGGTGTTTTGTAGGAGAAAATTAAAGTCGGTTCTTATGTTGTATGCGTGACAATTAGGAGTGATGAGTGAATGTGATTATGGAGAGATAGAGAGAGTGAAAGTGATAGTGTGTAAATCTACACAAAATGTAAGTGAGAGTGGATGTGATAAAGAATGAATGATTTTCACAAGGAAAGATGAATAAAATCAAGAATAAAAAATAAGAATTAAGAATAAAAAGAAAATTTAAGAAATTATAGATGGCGGATTCAATTAAAAATATGGGTAATCTAGAATTGAATCCACTTCTTAGAAAAGAGTGATTCCCTAGAGGGTTCTAGCCTAAAGGCGAATTAAAGAAAATAAAAATGAACAAAAAAAAAAACTAAACCTGAGAGGGTTCTAGACTCAAGGTGAATAGTACAAGAAAATAAAATTTAAACTACAAAATAAATTACAAGAATTAAATGGAGAAAATAAAGACATGAAATAAATCTAATCTATAAGCATGAAATAAATCTAAGACAAGAGGGTTCTAGCATCTTGGCTATTTAAACAATAAAATCTAACTACAAGCATGGAAATAAATCTAAACTAATAAGCAATAAAAGAGAAAATAAGAAAAACAAACCTTTAAATTAATCTCCATCTTCATCTTCATCTTCATCATCCAACAAAGAGAAGAAAATAAAAATTTAAAGTGGTGAAAAAGTTCTTTTATTAATTTGTAGGCGTATAAAATTGCTTATAGGTCCCTTAGCACAGCTCGGCACAAACCGACGAACCATCGGACGACATATCCAAACACGAGCGTCAGTCCACAACGCCGAAGCCAAGTGTCACGCCACGAAGCGGATTAACGAGGCGACGAGGTTAACAAATCGCACGTAAGCAACGTAATGCATCCATTCGCGTGCGGCATCAAGCCAACAGTTCGGTGAGTCAACGAGTCATCCAACCATAGAACGGATTTGAACTCAAACACCAAGGCGGATTTACTGCCATATTGGGATTCAGACTTGTAGGCATATAAAATTGCTTATAGGTCCCTCAGCATAGCTCGGCACAAACCGACGAACCAACGAGGCAACGAGGTTGACGAACCACACGCAAGCAACGGGTTACATCCATTCGAGCGTGGAATCAAGCTAACAGTTCGGGGAATCAACGAGTCATTCAAACAAGAGCGGGCTCGGACGAATCACGATCGAATCAAGATTAGTTTCGGACTCGAACTCAGAAGCGGATTTACTGCCAAATCAGATCAACCAAATCAGAATCTAAGTCAACCGAATCACAGACAGAACCGAGAAACGGATACAGCGCAAAACGACGGAAAAAACAGCAAACCCAGAGGGGCTCGGCCAAAACCGAGCCGCCTCAAGGTGGCTCGGCCAAGGCCGAGCCACCCTGAGGTGGCTCGGCCAAGGCCGAGCCTCTGCCGGATTGAAGAGTGAACTCGGAGCTTGAAGACCAGAAGACTTGCACATTCAGATCTGATCCTCGGCGACCATCCACGTCAGAAAAGGCAGGATCTCGAGAGGAAGAAAGAACAGATCTGAGATCTACACGAGACTACACTCCAGATCTAAGCTTGGTCTTAGATCTCGAGATCTGAGCGATTATTCCCTTGGTGGATTAATCCCTCCCGGCTATTATTCCCTTCGTGGAATAATACCCGCATACTCGTGTAGATCCGACCGGATCTAGATCGCGCGGTGGTCCACGGATTAACCCCGGCGCAGGCAAAGAACCCACCAAAGCGAGCGACCGCAAAACAGGAGCTCGTGATTTGTTCACAGAGGAGAGTTGTAATTTTTCTTTATTTTCTTTGATTTAGTTGTAACCGGATCTATAAAAGACCGGATCTTTGTAACCCAAGATGACAATCATATCAATGAAAAAGAAAACAGTTTTCCACGCGAACAATCTGGCGACCACAGTGGGAGCCGACGATCTCGCCAACGAGATCGATGCGTCGCAGCCGCGGATTGCAATCCCGGTCGTGGAGGAGGTCGAGTACGAGTTCGACCAAGCCAAGTTCGAGGAGTACGTGTCCTCGTCCGGCTCTATCTCCCCCCGCAAGTCCAAGAAGTTCTCCTCCGGGAGAAAAGCTCGTTGGTTTGAAGCTGCTCGGGAAGCCCACGAAGCTCTCAACCCAACTGACGCCGAAGTTGCGTCAAATGAAGTTCCACCGACCTCCAATCAGGTCAACCCAACTCCCGCCAACGCCTCTACTGTTCAGGGCGTTGTGACTCTCTCAAAGAGAGCCCGCCAGAGGCGTCGTCAACGCCTTGCGCGGCAACTCGCTAAGGCGATGGAGTCTACGGACGGATTCCGCTACCACGCGGAGTTGAAGAACAGAAGAGGCAAACAGCCTCAACCACCAATGAATGGCGACTCTTCCAAGCCGCCAAAGAAAGAATGGGTCCGCGTCAAACGAAACCGTTCGACGCTCGAGGAGCGCATTCGCAAGCGCCGCGCGATGTCAGCGCAAGCACGGGCTCAAGCTCAGGAGGCCCGTAGAAAGCTGCAAAAGGAGGTGGAGAAGAAGCCACCACCAACACGCCAAGTCTGGAAGCCTAAGTCTGAAGTGGCGACCCAGGCCAAAAAGCAGCCATTGCAGCCTTCAAAGCAAGGCCAACCTCCGGCGAATCAATCAAAGTCGCCGTTAATTCCAATAGCTACTCCGGGAGATCATGCAGAATCATCCCGAAGGAGGAAGCCAGTTTTGGAGCACCTCGGTCCAGTTCCTGACGAGAGAGGCAAAATTCCAGTTCACGAGCGTTTGGGCCCAATGAGGAAGCCCATAACGACTCAACACGTTGGGGGTCGCCGTCACCTCCAGTATGACAAAGAGCTCAAGGCAACTGCGCGCACCAATTTGCGCATCGAAGTCCAAGAGCACACTGAAGACTCGCGCCCACAAAGGCACGTTTCGAGGCGTGTAACTTTTGAAAGCCCAAAGAAGGCGATCCAACCTCAGATGGAAACATTATCATCTGATAGTGATAGTGTTATACCTGAGAAGTCGTGCCCGCACACGATAGGTTACTCCGACTGTCAAAATGACGAGTTGTACTATCGTGCTGGGGGTACGAATAGAACCAGGAAGAGGAGTCCCCGAGAACAGGAAATTCAATGCCCCTGTTCCAAACTCATTCGGGCGGTATTGTCTGAATGCAACTGCATCAAGGCGGTCCCCGAAAGAGTTTCAGTTTTTGAAAGACTCAGTGCGGAGACGCCAAAACCAAGGCCTAGGCGCTTCCAACGAAGAAGAAGGGTGATTGAAGACGGAGAATTTCCGAGGGTCACCACCAACATGACGAGCAAGGGGACATCGGCACGAGATGATTTCGAGTCGATTCTGAGAGCCTCCCGACCTAGAACCCGTCTGCAGTCCGGAACCATCGAACGAGCAACCTATGGTAGGGTTCGGACAAGACGCCCTTCAGAAGATGTAGAATCTGATGCCGGCTCCGCGGTTGCATCATATAATACGGTGTCCAGCGAGGGACAACCCCGCGAGGCACTTATGATAAGTGCGGAACAAATTGCCAAGATGCTTGAAGACGCCTTAGCTAAGCAGCAGGAAACCTTCAGGTTCGAGATGCAGATGGCCATGCAGAACATGAGAAAAATGCATGACCAACAAATCCAGGCATTGACGAACCAGCAAGGCAAGGCAAGTCGTCGTAACCCGGTGAATCTGGAAGACGAGGATACGAATGAAGCTCGTAATACCAATAATCCTCCCGTCAATGCAGGGGGTGGTAATGAGAATGCTGGAGAAAACACAGATGAAAATCTGAAATTTAAAAATCTCGAGAGCAAAATCAATACATTGATTTCCGCTCAAGAGATGAAAAAGACGGGCATTCCTTGTCCATACCCAAGAGAGTGGGAATCAATCCCATATCCGGCGAAGTTCAACCTAATTAACTTCACGCCGTTTAATGGGATGGGTTCTCAAATCGCACTTGGGGGTAATCTCCAGTAATGAGCCTCTGATGGTGCGGTCATTCGTCGGCACTCTTCCCGGAGCCGCCTTCGATTGGTATCACCGCCTCAAGCCAGGTAGTGTGAACAGCTGGGACGACATGGAGACCAAGTTCCTCGCTAATTTCTTCGACGACGACACAGAGATATCCATCGGATCGTTGCTAGACGAGAAGCAGAAAGACGGGGAATTGGTGGACACCTTCGTCAAGAGGTTCCGGAACAAAGCGATGAACTATCGGGACCCGATCACCAAGGAATTCATCCTCCAGACTTGCCACAACAACCTCGCGCTGGACGTGTTGGAAGCAATGGGGACAGCACCGTCCAAACATGGAAGGATCTGAAAGTCCGAGGAGAGCAAGCTGAGTGGTTCCTCAGGAGAAAGAAGGCGGAAAGAGGCCAACCGGTGACAAGTGCTCCAAAGCAAAACTTCATCCCACGGGGGAAAGGTAAGGCACATGCTAATGCAGTTGATGCTAATCAAACCTTTCAATTGCAACCTCAGCAACAGCAGCAGCAGCAACAAGCACCACAACAAGCTCGGGGGCAATGGCAACAACGGCCTCAGAAGCAGAAATCTTCAGAGCCAAGGATTGTGCATACCACAGAGCGGTCCATCACCCTACGAAGTCATGCTACCACCTCAAGGACAAGATCCAGGCACTAATTGATGTAGGCGTCATAACCCCGAAGCCGTCCAAGAATGTTAGAGCAAACGCGGTTTCGATCAGTTTTGGGTCAGTGCCCACGGCGTGGTTTGAACCAAAACGCGTCACCAAGGTGGGAATGAAGACGGTGAATGATGACCCACATGGACAGCGCCAAAAAGGGCTTGTGCCACATACAGCCCCAAACGGCGAAATCCTCTGGGTTCATCCCGATCTGATTGAAGATGAACAATGGGCTGGATCGTCATCCAAGAAGAAGTCCAAAGGAAAGGCTTGCTGCGGAGTCTCTGCCATCCCAGGGGAAGATGACGAAAGAATCCCCACTTTTCCGCTCTCTGAAGAAGAGCAAGAGGTTTTGGCAACCCGAAGCGGAAATGAGTATCACTACAACTATCCACCACCTAGTGAGCAGGGGGTGAATAAACGGGGACCAGCCAAAACTCTTACGGAGATGGGGGTGATTACGAGTCCTACACCGGGAGCAGAGGCTCAACAATAGCTAATGAATAAGTTGAAAGAAAAGAATCCCCAGGAGGTGCAGAATCCGAAGCAGTCTCGTTTCAGCCGCCCGATTGGAAGAGACAAACCGGAAAGCTCGAAGACTCCGCAAATCTTCGATATTATGGCTCAACTAGCCAATATTCCAGCACGGATAACACTGTATGAGTTGCTGCGGTTATCTAAGGAAACCAGGGAGGCCCTGCAAGAAGCTTTGGCCAATTGCGAGGTGTTTCTGACTCAAGTCAAGCCAGTGCCTGAAAATCCAGAACCGCTGAGTCAACAATGCAATATAGCGACTAAGAACCTTCCCTGCATTACTTTCACCAAAGAAGATATGCAGATGAAGAATTCGAACCACGATCGACCGCTATATTTCATCGGGTACATTGGCTCCAGCAAAGTCAACCGAATCCAAGTGGATCCGGGTTCTGCTGTGAGTATTATGCCGCTTCGATTGATGCATTTCCTCGGTCATTTACGGATTCAACACTAGTGGGTCAAGACCCTTGGGTAAGATCCGGGTAAAGTGTCAAATGGGGGATTTGAAGACAGAAGTCACATGCTATGTGATTGATGCCGAGACTTCGTATAACTTACTATTGGGTCGACCTTGGATTCATAGTAATGTCATAATTCCCTCTACTCTCCATCAGTGCTTGAAGTATGTCAACACTGACAATGAGGTTAGGACGGTGGTCGCGGATAAGCAACCATTCAAAGGGTAT
>NC_033800.1:112119239-112124146 GCF_001876935.1 Asparagus officinalis
GACTTGATTCCAGATATGGCAGTGAGTCGGGTTCCTGATATGGCAGTAAACCAACTTCTGAATTTGAGTCCGGAATTGATGTTGATTTGATCGTGATTCATCCGAGTTCGCTCTTGTTTAGATGACTCGGTGATTCACCTAAACATTGGTTTGATTCCGCGTGCGAGTGGATGCATTCCAATGCTTGGGTGCGATTTGTCGCCTCGTTAACCTGCTCCGTTGCGTATAGCTTGGCTTCAGCGTTGGCGAGCTAACGGTCTTGTTTGGATACGTCGCCCGGTGGTCCGTTTGTTAAATCGGCGTCGAGCTGTGCTAAGGGACCTATAGGCAATTTTATACGCCTACACTTACAAGCTCCGCCCAAGTAATAAGCTATCCTTTGGCTCTGCCCAACAAATAGGCGATCTACAAGGCCTTCATACAACACCTCATACGGTACCATGCCAATAGTCACTTGATAACTGTTGTTATAAGCAAACTCAATCAGTGGAATATGGTCCTCCCATCCGCCCTGAAAATCGATGACACATGCCCATAACATATCCTCCAACACTTGGTTGACTCTCTTTGTTTGTTCATCTGTCTGCGAGTAAAAGATACTAGTGTACAACAACTGGCTACCGAAAGAATTTTGGAAGCTCCTCCAGAAATGTGAAGTAAAAACTGAGCCTCAGTCTGATACGATCGTCTCTGGAACTCCATGCAATCTCACTATCTCCTGGATGAATGTCCTCGCATAATTCTCCGCCGTGTAAGTTGTTTTCACTGGTATGAAATATGTTAACTTTATCAACCGATCCACTATCACCCAAACTGAATCATTCCCCTTCTTCGATATCGGTAATCCTACAATGAAGTCCATAAAAATATCTCCCCACTTTTCACTCCAAAATGGGTAAAGGCTATAGAGTTCCTACCGGTCTCTGATATTCTGCCTTCACTTATTGGCATGTAAAACATCTAGCCACATACTCTGCCATCTCCCTATGCATGCCGCTCCACCAAAAGTGTCTTTTCAGGTCTTTTTATATTTTTTTGTGCCTGGATGCACTGTGTACCTGGTACGATACGCCTCGTCGAATAAGTCTTTTTTTTAGCTATGGATTACTAGGCATCACCAATCGGCCCTTCATCCGAAGTCCTCCGTTTGCTCTAATGGTCCAATCAGCCTTTGGTTCCTTGGAAATCTCCCCCTTTCGGGTTTGAATCCAAGAGTCCTCTAGCTGAGCTCTGACCACTCTATCATTCCAAGATGGCTGCATAGATAATGCTCCTAAAAATGCGCTGCTCCCGCCAATCTCCAGTCTGAAATCAAACTGGCTAAGGGTATGACTATCTTGATATAACGAGCACCTCAAAGCCATAATCCAATGCCGACGCTTCCTGCTCAATGAGTCTGCTACAACGTTCGCCTTCCTCGGATAGTACTGAATCACGAACTCATAATATTTGATAAACTCAACCCATCGTCGCTGTCTCTGATTTAGTTCATTCTGAGAGAAAAGATACTTCAGACTCAATGATCTGTGAAAAGCTTGAACTATACTCCATACCAATAATAATACTTCCATGTCTTCAGTGCAAAGACCACTGCTGCTAGCTCTAAGTCATGAGTGGGATAATTTTGCTCATGCGTCCTCAACTGTCTCGAAATATAGGTCACCACTTTCTGGGTCTGCATCAAAACACCTCCAAGACCCGATAACAATGCATCCGTGTAGACAACAAAAGTCCTATCACTGCTCAGAATGACCAACACCGGCGCTGAAGTCAACTTAGCTTTCAAAGTCTCAAAAGGCCTCCTGGCATTTTGTGCCCCAAACAAACTATGCACCCTTCTTCGTAAGGCGTGTAAGCGGCGTTACAATCTTTAAGAAGTCCTGAATGAACTTTATATAATAGCTTGCTAATCCCAGGAAACTATAAATCTCTGTAACTATCTTCGGTGGCTCCTAATCTAGTACTACCTCTACCTTAGCTGGGTCAACTGTAATACCCTCCTGGCTGATAACATGGCCCAAAATCTGACTTCAGAAAGCCAAAACTCATACTTGCTGAACTTGGCGTACAATTGATGCTCCCTCAATGTCTACAATGTCAAACAGAGATGCTGCTCGTGTTCTCCTTCTGATCTCAAATATATAAGGATGTCGTCAATAAAGACGATCACGAATTGGTCCAAGTATGGATGAAAAATTTGGTTAATTAAATCCATGAATACCACGGGTGCATTAGTCAGCCCGAATGACATGACAAGAAACTCGAAAGACCCATATCGAGTCAGAAAGGCGGTCATGGAAATATCTATCTCCCGAACTCGCAACTGATGATAGCCAGAATAAAGATCAATCTTAGAGAAATGTTGTGCTCCCTATAGCTGGTCGAACAAGTCAATCATCAGTAGTGGATAGCTATTCTGGATAGTGACCTTGTTCAACTCGCGATAATCTATATATAGGCGCATACTGTCGTCCTTTTTCTTCACGAAAAGGACCGACGCTCCCCACGGAGAATGACTTTGGCGAATAAAACCCTAAGATAATAACTCGTCCAGCTGAGTCTGTGGCTCCCTTATCTCAGCAGTTGCCATACGATAGGGAGCTCGAGATATCGGTGCTGTGCCTGGCTACAACTTGATGCAGAACTCAACCTCTCACATAGGAGATAACCCCGGTATGTCTTGAAAGACATCCTGAAAATCTGAGACGACTCTAGTCTCACAAAAATAGGCACCTTGATCCCTCAGCATCATATCCTCGATGTACGCCAGAAATAACTCCGCAATCTGGTTGCCCTGTGAGGTCGCTACGATCAACTCAGACCTATCGGACGCCCGCAAGCTAACTGTTTTAGCAAAACAGTCGATACTAACATGGTAGGATGATAGCCAATTCATACCGAAAATGACATCAAACTCCAACATTTGCAAAACAATCAGATCAATGATAAACTCACATCATCTAGACTGATGACACGTCTCCTACAGATATTCTCCAATAGAGATACTTCCCCTTGTAGGCGTATAAAACTGCTTATAGGTCCCTTAACACAGCTCGGCACAGTGATTCAACAAACCAACGAACCATCGGGCGATATATCCAAGCAGGATCATTAGACCACAACACCAAAGCGGATTTACTGCCAAATCAGGATCCGGACTGCCAAATCAGAATCCAGATCAACAATGAAGTTCGAATAAACCGCGAGACCGAAAAACGGCACAAAACCAAACACCAGGAGGGTTCGGCCTTGACCGAGCCACCTCTGGGTGGCTCGGTGGCCGAGCCACCAGATCTGGGCCCAGATCTGAGCCCAGATCTGGTTTGAAGAGCCTATAAATAGACCCTTAGGCTCATTGTTTGAAGGGTTGGAACTTTTGAGGTGAAACTCTGCCGGATTGAGAACTGAACTGCGGAGTTTTGGAGCTTTGAAGACTCGGACTTTTCAGATCTGGTTCTTGGTGATCGTCCACGTCAAATAAGGCAGGAGTTCGAGAGAGATCACATCTGAGATCCACACGGTCATCCTCCGGATCAAAACTTGGTTTTTGATCCCGAGAAGAGTATCGATTTCGCTTGGTCGATTTTGATTACTAAGGGCTATTATTTCCTTGGTGAAATAATCCCCTCGGCTGTTATTTCCTTCGTGAAATAACCCCCATCATACCGTGTAGATCCGACCAGATCAAGATCGCGCGGTGGTCCATGGATTAACCCCGGCGCAGGCAAAGAACCCACACAAGCAAGGGTCAACGCGTAACCCTAGGTCAACGCCAGTCAACGCGTTGCAACAAAAGTCAACGTTTGACGATTCAAAACCCTAAGGGTCAACGCCGGTCAACGCGTAACCCTAGGTCAACGCCAGTCAACGCGTTGCAACACAAGTCAACGTTTGACGATTCAAAACCCTAAGGGTCAACGCCGGTCAACGCGTAACCCTAGGTCAACGCCAGTCAACGCGTTACGAGCAAAAATTCAACGTACGACGTTCAAAACCCTAGGGTTAACGCCGGTCAACGCGTAACTGGAATCGAGGAGTATCTGTCATTGTAGGCATCGAAAATTGCCTATAGGTCTCCACGAACGGTTCAGTGTTAAAGAGCAACGATGAACGTCACTATCCGATCCACAGGAGTTCAATTGACGTCGATGAATGATTGAAGTGAATCGATGAACTACGTGAGATGATAGGATTTCGGAACAACGAAGACCCGGGCCAATCGGGAACCCGGCGATGTTCACAAAAAGGACAATGCCCTTCATGTCTCGATCACTCTACAGATAGTTCAACCACCAGAGCAGATCGAACTCTTCGTCAAGCTTCCAACGCACTTGGAATCATTCAAATCCGAGTTCGGACGAAGAATCTACGGCGAAAACAATCAAACATACGCAACGGAGCGTCTCAGGCTGAGTTGGGACACCCGGAGTGTCTCGGGAAAGTTGAAACACCCCAGGGGTGTCTAGGCACCCTAGGTGCTCCCATGCCTATAAATAGCCCCCTAAGGCCTCATTTTTGAAGATCTGGATTTTTGGAGAGGTTGGCGAAGCCCTGCTGCAGTGAAGAGTGGTCGAGCGCTTCAACAGAGGAGAGGAGAGGTCTTCATCAGAGTCTTCATCACCCGTCCCCCCTTTCCTTAGTATTACCCTTCGCCGGTAATCACTAAGAAGAGCAGATATCTCGTTTTAGCCGAGATAGACGCTTCAGGCTTCTAGATCTCATGCGGATCAACGAAGCTCTGTCCGATTTTTCCGGAACAGATCTGAGTGCCAGGTAGTCCACGGATATTGACGTCCCCATCACAGGCAAAAGACCCACACAAGCAGAAGACCGATAAACGATCTCTGCGTTTGTTTTGACGAGAGTTGTAACTTTTGTTTTCATTGTGTAAAAGTCTTATAAAAAGA
>NC_033800.1:112124196-112148504 GCF_001876935.1 Asparagus officinalis
AGAGGTTGGAACTTTGAGAGCCGAAACTCTGCCGAATTGAGAATTGAGCTTGGAGTTTTGAAGACTTGAGGACTTGAAGATTCAGATCTGATTCTCGGCGAGCATCCACGTCACAAAAGGCAGGAGTTCGAGAGAGGTAAAGATCAGATCTGAGATCTACACGAGATCATACTCCGGATCAAAGCTTGGCCTTTGATCCCGAGAACTAAGGGTGATTATTTCCTTGGTGAATTAATCCCCCCCGGCTATTATTTCCTTCGCGAAATAATACCCGTTAAATCGTGTAGATCCGACCGGATCTAGATCGCGCGGTGGTCCACGGATTAACCCCGGCGTTGGCAAAGAACCCACACAAGCGAGCGACCGCAAAACAGGAGCTCGTGATTTGTTCGGAAGGAAAGTTGTAATCTTTTGCTTTTTTCTTTGATTTCGTTGTAACCGGATCTAAAAAAACCGGATCTTTTGTAACCAAAAAGCAATTACTTGAGATAACAATGAATTAAATGAAGGCAATTTTCACGGCGAACACCAGGTAAGAACGTGGATTCTTCAAGATCCAGGGTTCCTTTGAAAGGTCGCCTCGGTCCCTTACCAGAGAACCGAGGTAAAGCACCTGTCAAGGAGCGATTGGGACCGTTGAAAGGTCCCCAAACAACGAACCAGACTGGGGGTCGTGCTAATCCCCCAAGAAAGATAACAAAGGGAAAGCCCCTGTTACCGACCGCATTGGATTACGGGTTGAAGTTCAAGAGCCCGTTAAGTTTTCACGCTCGCAAAAGCGTAGACTTGAACGAGCGACTTTTGAAAACGCTAATAAAGCGTCATATCCCCAGAGGGAAACACATTCGTCTGATGATGATTGTGTTATACCTAGGAAGTCATGCCAACACTCTATGGGTTGCTCCAGTTATCAAACTGATGAGTTGTACTATAGAGCTGGGGGTGCGAATAAGTCTTGGAAGCGAGATGCTCGAGACACGGAGTCTCACTGTCCGTGTGCCACCATAATCAAGGCAGTATTGTTGGAATGCTGTTGTTCTAAAGCCCCAAGGAGAGTTTCGATGTTCGAGAGAATTTCCACCGGAACGTCTGAGACCAAGCCTAGGCGTTTCTGACGAAGAAGAAGGATAGTCGAAGACGGAGAATTTCCGAAGGTCACCACTAATATGACCAGCAAAAGGGCATCGACATGGGATAATTCCGAGTCAACTCCGCTAGTACCATGGTATTTAACTCATCTGCAGTTTGGAACCATTACACGAGGAACTTATAGTAGGGTTCGGACGAGATTACCGTCAGAAGACGAAGGATCAGATGCCTGCTCTGCGATTGCATCGGACAACACGGTATCCAGCGAGGGACAACCCCGCGAGGTACTCATGATCAGCGCCGAACAAATGAACAATTCGAGATGGAGATGGCCATGCAGCAAATGAGAGAGATGCATGACCAGCAAATCGCGGCACTGACAACCCATCAAGGAGAACCCAGTCGTCGTAATAATCCGAATCAAGAGGAGAATGAACTGGGAGAGGATAATGCCAATATGAACATCCCTCCCGTCAACAACGACAATGGAAGCGGTCCCGTGGATGATAATGCAAAAGAAGACCACGTTACCTCTCCCCGAAGCCACTCGAAGACAGGTACGAGTGAAAACAAAAAGATGAAGGACTTGGAGAGCAAAATCAATGCGTTGATGAATGCTCAAGAAGTGAAAAGGTCCGGCATACCATGTCCATACCCAAGGGAGTAGGAATCAATTCCATATCCGACAAAGTTCAAACTGATCAACTTCACGCCGTTCGACGGAAAGGGTTCCCCTACCCAACACCTAATATACTTCAAGTCCCACTTGGGCACGATCTCCGGCAATGAACCCTTAATGGTGCGGTCATTCGTCGGCACTCTTCGCGGAGCGGCCTTCGATTGGTATCGTCGTCTCAAGCCAGGGAGTGTTAGCAGTTGGGACGACATGGAGGATATGTTTCTGACGAATTTCTTCGACGACGACACTGAGGTCTCAATCGGCACTCTGTTTGATGAGAAGCAGAAGAATGGTGAGACAGTCGAAAACTTTGTGAAGAGGTTCCGAAATAAAGCAATGAATTGCAGGGATCCAGTCAGCATCGCACTTGGGTATTATCTCCGGCAATGAGCCTCTGATGGTGCGGTCATTCGTCGGCACTCTTCGCGGAGCCGCCTTCGATTGGTACCGCCGCCTCAAGCCAGGAAGCGTGAACAGCTGGGATGACATGGAGACCAAGTTCCTGGCCAACTTCTTCGACGACGACACCGAGATATCTATCGGATCGTTGCTCGACGAGAAACAAAAGGACGGGGAGTTAGTCGACACCTTCGTCAAAAGGTTCCGGAACAAGGCGATGAATTGCCGGGACCCGATCACAGAGGAATTCATCCTCCAAACTTGCCACAACAACCTTGCGTTGGACGTGTTGGAAGCAATGGGAACAGCACCGTCTGACACTTGGAAGGATCTGAAGGTGCGCGGTGAACAAGCCGAACGTTTCCTCCGAAGGAAGAAGGCCGAGAGGAACCTACCGACGGCTAATCCTCTGGACTCAAACTTCGCCTCTCGTGGTAAGGGCAAAACACCTGCAGCTACTGGTGGTGCTAATCAAGCGTCACAACAGCAATCCCGAAGGCAGCAAAAGACTTCGGGTCCGAGACTCCAAAGAGAGTATTCCTTCAAGGACGAAGACGTTCCAGCCATCTTCGAATCCCTCCTTGAAGGTAACAAGATCAAGCTTCCACCTATCACAAATGAGGAGGAAGCTGACAATACTACGGACCCAAAGTACTGTGCATACCATAGGAGGGTCGTTCATCCCACCAAGGATTGCTTTGCTCTCAAGAATAGCATTCAGACCTTGGTTGAAGCCGGCGTTATATCACTCAATTAAGTCAAAACAAGACTCCGACAGAGTATACGAGTATAAACTACTTCTCAAGACTCCGACAAGTATAAGAGTATAAACTGCTTCTTAAGACTCCGAAGAGTATACGAGTATAAACTGCTTCTCAATCCTCTAACAGGTGCATGAGGTTAAACTGCTCCCTACATACTCCAATAGGTATATGAGTCTAAACTGTTTCCCACTTTTGACGGGAAGTTCCTGGAGAATATTACGCTAATATTCTTAAGGATAACCCGGTCAGGTAACCGAGAATAATATCCGAACCAGTTCCGCAGAGGAAACTGGGGGTGGACGATTTATGTAACGGGAAGTTCCCAAAACCACAGCAATGTAATAAATGAGAACTCCCATTCAAATTCCCACCGTGTCTGTGTACTCAACACTCTCTTTGTTAGAGTCTGGACGTAAGGTTCCCCATTGGTCAAACCTTCTTACAGTTAGGGCCACAGTCAAAATCCCCTCTCGATTCCCCCAATGAACGAGAGGTCCACAAATCGAGCGATCAAACCTTCCTACAGTTAGGATCGTCTTAAACCTTCCACTTGGTCATGTTCGTGCACTCAAAACTTTCATAGTTAGAGTCCGGATTTAATCTGGTCAAACCTTCATACACAACCAAAATCCCCCTCTCGATTCCCCCAATGAATGAGAGGTCCACAGATCGAGCGATCAAACCTTCCTACAGTTAGGATCGTCTCAAATCTCCCGATTGGTCAAACCTTCGTACAGTTAGGACCGCAACCAAAATCCCCCTCTCGATTCCCCCAATGAACGAGAGGTCCACAAATCGAGTGATCAAACCTTCCTACAGTTAGGGTCATCTCAAACTCCTGCTTGGTCAAACCTTCCTACAGTTAGGACCAAAACCACAATTCACTCTTGATAAACGAGAAATTCATCTTTAGTTCGGTAATCAAACCTTCCGACAGTTAGGGTTATCCGAATCTTTTCGATTCTCGGAGTGGAGATCCCACTCTCAGTCTCACCTTTCCGGATTCTGGGGGTGGAGATCCCACCTCGAGTCTCCTTTCCAGCTGAAGATAGAATATAAAATTCTTCTTCAGTGTCGGGAGATAGAATATAAAATTCTTCCTCTCCCATTTCGGGTTCGTCTTTGCCCCAAGAGAAGACACCACCTTTTTCAAATCCCAAAATCTGTGCCTCACAGGTACAGGGAATTTTATCCCGAATCCTAAGTAGGGATAAGTCAACGCCTAACACGCGTTGCCGGTTTAGTCTTGTTCCGTAGAAAAAAGACACCAGAGCTCGATTCTGGGGTATTCTATCCTGAAACCTAAGCAAGGATAAGTCTGTGCCTAACCCGCGCTGCCGGTTAGTTCTTAACCGTTGAAAAGAACATCCGTCCACATATTCAACATTGTGGCAGGTTGTTATTAATAACACCAAAATCCATGCCTTACACGCATGGGGAATTTCATCCTGAATCCTAAGAAAGGATATGCCGACGCCTAACACGCGTTCGTAGCACTAAAAGGGTTAACTCTTTTAGCTTAACGTCGCATGTGGAACGGACTTAAACAATCCGCGTGCTAGCCCGACTCAAACGGTAGTCGGTAAAGGCTCATCAAACCCGTTGATGGCTGAGAATTTGCCAAAAATTCTATAAATGCGAGTCATTGACGCACCAGCTCCACTAGTTGGTCTCGTGACTTGAGCATCCAACAAATTCAGGATAAAATCCACACATGCAGATGAATCAACTTTAACAATTGGCCCTGCAGCCCTAACATTTGGGACCGTCATGCTCCAATACCTTAAGAGATTAAACTGTGTATACTCCAGAAAATGTATGAGTATAAACTGTGTCAACGTACGAGGTTCAAAAACCTTAGGGTCAACGCCGGTCAACGCGTAACCTTAGGTCAATGCCAGTCAACGCGTTGCGACCAAAGTCAACGCTTGATGATCCAAAACCCTAGGGTCAACGCCGATCAACTCGTAACCCTAGGTCAACGCCAGTCAACGCGTTGCAACCAAAGTCAACGTTTGACGATTCGAAACCCTAGGGTCAACGCCGGTCAACGCGTAACCCTAGGTCAACGCCAGTCAACGCGTTGCGACCAAAGTCAACACACGGTGATTCGAAACCCTAAGTCAACACAATGTGACGGAGGTAGTTCAAAGTTAACTCAATGACACGAGCCAAACTCAATTCATCAGCTACAGACTCGAGACTCCGACGACGGCCAAGCGATAAACGCAGCGCCGGAAGAACTTCGGCTATTCGTCAAAGCATCGAATAGACCGAAAATCGAAGGAGCCAAGAGTTGAAGGCTAGACCAATCACATCCAAAGTATTCCAGCCTCTTCTATAAAAGAAACGAGTCCGGAACACTAAAGTATTCCAGCCTCTTCTATAAAAGAAACGAGTCCGGAACACTTTGGAGGGGGTATTTGTAGGCATCAAAAATTACCTATAGGTCTCCACGAACGGTTCAGTATTAAAGAGCAACGATGAACGTCACTATCCGATCCATAGGAGTTCGATTGACATCGATGAACGATTGAAGTGAATCGACGAACTACGTGAGCTGATAGGATTTCGGAACAACGAAGACCCAGGCCAATCGGGAACCCGGCGATGTTTATAAATAGCCCCCTAAGGCCTCATTTTTGAAGATCTGGATTTTTGGAGAGGTTGGCGAAGCCCTGCTGTAGTGAAGAGTGGTCGAGCGCTTCAACAGAGGAGAGGAGAGGTCTTCATCAGAGTCTTTATCACCCGTCCCCCCTTTCCTTAGTATTACCCTTCGTCGGTAATCACTAAGAAGATCAGATATCTCGTTTTAACCGAGATAGACGCTTCAGGCTTCTAGATCTCACGCGGATCAACGAAGCTCTGTCCGATTTTTCCGGAACAGATCTGAGTGCCAGGTAGTCCACGGATATTGACGTCCCCGTCACAGGCAAAAGACCCACGCAAGCAGAAGACCGATAAACGATCTCTACGTTTGTTTTGACGAGAGTTCAATGAATACAACAATTTTCGACGCAAACAGTCATCCTCGTCCGGATCCACCTCCCCCCTCAAGTCCAAGAAGTTCTCCTCCAGGAGAAAAGTCCGTTGGTACGAAGAAGTGCAGAATGCCAACGAAGATCTCACCCCAACTGAGGCCAAAGTTGCATCGGGTGAAGCTCCACCGACCTCCAACCAGGTCAAATCTGTTCTCGCCAATTCCTCCACCGCTGAGGGCGTAGTGACTCTCTCAAAGAGAGCCCGCCAGAGTTGACGTCAACGCCAGGCGCGGCAATTTGTAAAGGCAATGGAGTCCACTGACGGAATCCGCTATAACGCGGATCTGAAGAACAGGAGAGGCAAACAGCCTCAACAACCAATGAATGGCAGCTCCTCCAAGTCGCCAACGAATGAATGGATCCTTGTCAAACGGAATCGTTCGATACTCGAGGAGCGCATTCGCAAGCGCCACACACTTTTAGCGCAGGCACGGGCTCAAGTCCAAGAAGCCCGCAAAAGACTGCAAAAGGAGGTGGCCAAGAAGTCGCCACCAACCCGCCAAGTATGGAGGCCGAAGGCTGAAGCGGCGATTCAGGCTAAGGAACAATCATTGCAGCCTTCAACGCAAGTAATTCCAGTAGCTACTCCGGGAGATCCTGCAGAATCATCCCGAAAAAAGAAGTCAGTTTTGGAGCGTCTCGGTCCCCTTCCCGATGAGGGATGCAAAGCTCCAGTTCAAGAACGTTTGGGCCCGATAAAGAAGCCCCGAACGACTCAACATGCTGGGAGTCGCCGCCATCCTCAACATGACAAAGAGATCATGGCAGCTAGACGCATCAATTTGCGCATTGAAGTCCAGGAGCCCGTTGAGAACTCATGCCCACAAAGGCGTGTTTCGAGGTGCGTGACTCTTGAAAGCCCAAATAAGGCAGTTCGCCCTCAGAAGGAAACATTGTCGTCTGATGACGATAGCGTTATACCTGAGAAGTCGTGCCAACACACGATAGGTTACTCCGACCTTCAAACCGACGAGTTGTACTATCGTGTTGGGGGTACGAGTAAAACCAGGAAAAGGAGTCCTCGAGGACTAGAAACTCAATGCCCTTGTTCCAAACTCATTCAGGCAGTATTGTCTAAGTGCAACTGCATCAAAACAGTCCCCGAAAGAATTTTGGTTTTCGAAAGGCTCAGTGCCAAAACACCAAAACCAAGGTCTAGGTGTTTCCGACAAAGAAGAATGGTAGTTGAAGACGGAGAATTCCCGAGGGTCACCACTAACATGACTAGCAAAGGGACATCGACACGGAATAATCCCGAGTCGATTCCGGAAGCATCCCGACATGTAACCCGTCTGCAGTCTAGAGCCATCGTACGAGGAACTTATGGTAGGATTCAGACAAGATTACCTTTAGAAGATGAAGAATCAGATGCCTGCTCTGCGGTCGCATCAGATAATACGGTATCCAGCGAGGGACAACCCCGCGAGTCACTTATGATAAGTGCGGAACAAGTGGCCAAGATTCTCGAAGAAGCCATGGCTAAACAACAAGAGAGCTTCAAGTTCGAAATGCAGATGGCCATGCAGAATATGAGAGAAATGCATGACCAACAAATCCAAGCACTGATGAACCAGCAAGGCGAACCAAGTCGTCGTAACCAGGTTAATCAGGAAGATGAGGACACAGGTGCGAATGAAGCTCATAATGCCAATAATCCTCCCGTCAATGCAGGGGGTGGTAACGAGAATGCTAGCGAAAACACAGGTGAAAGCTTGAAGATTAAAAACCTCGAGAGCAAAATCAATACATTGATTTCCGCTCAAGAGATGAAGAAGACGGGCATTCCTTATCCATACCCAAGAGAATGGGAATCAATCCCATATCCGGCGAAGTTCAATCTAATTAACTTCACGCCGATCGATGGGAAAGGTTCACCCACTCAACATTTGATTTACTTCAAATCACACCTAGGGGTTATCTCTGGTAATGAGCCTCTGATGGTACGGTCCTTCGTTGGCACTCTTCGTGGAGCCGCCTTCGATTGGTATCGCCGCCTCAAGCCAGGAAGTGTGAATAGCTGGGACGACATGTAGACTAAATTCCTCACTAACTTCTTCGATGACGACACCGAGATATCCATCGGGTCGTTGTTTGATGAGAAACAAAAAGACGGAGAATTGGTTGATACCTTCATCAAAAGGTTCCGAAACAAGGCGATGAACTGTCGGGACCCGATCACTGAGGAGTTCATTCTTCCGACTTGCCACAACAACCTCGCATTGGACGTGTTGGAAGCAATGGGGACAATACCGTCCAAAACATGGAAGGTGTTCGCGAGAAAAATTGCGTTCTTCGATTCCATTGCACTCTTGAGTAATAGTTTATCGATTACAAAAGATCCGGTCTTTTTATAAGATCCGGTTACAATAAAATCAAAAGAAAATGAAAATTACAACTTTCCTTTTATGTCGAACGAATCGCGAGATCCTGTTTTAGGGTCTCTCGCGTGTGTGGGTTCTTTGCCTGCGTCGGGGTTAATCCGTGGACCACCGCATGATCTTGATCCGGTCGGATCTACACGGTATGACGGGTGCTATTTCACGAAGGAAATAACAGCCGGGGGTACTATTTCACCAAGATAATAACAGCCTTTAATAATCGAAATCGACCAAGCGAAATCGAGACTCTTCTCGGGATCAAAAACCAAGTTTTGATCCGGAGGGAAACCGTGTAGATCTTAGATCTGATCTCTCTCGAACTCCTGCCTTATTTGGCGTGGATGATCGCCAAGAACCAGATCTGATATCTCCAAGTCCTCAAAGTTCCAAAGCTTTAATCTTTTTAAGTTTTGAGCCTTCAATCCAGCAGAGCTTCGCCGTCAAAAATTCCAACCTTCAACAAATGAGCCCTCAAGTCCTATTTATAGGCACTCAGAACTGTGCCTTGGCACAGGTGGCCGAGGTACCTAGCCACCAAAAGGTGGCTGAGGCACCTAGCCACCAAAAGGTGGCCGAGGCACCTAGCCACCAAAAGGTGGCCGAGGCACCTAGCCACCAAAAGGTGGCCAAGTCCTCCAAATGTTGGTTTTTTTTGTTTTCCGGTTTATCCGAACTCTGATTTGTTGATCTAAACTCTGATTTGGCAGTCCGGATCCTGATTTGGCAGTAAATCCGCTTCGTCGTTGATCTGAACTCTGATTTGGTGTCCGGCACCTGATTTGGCAGTAAATCCGCCTTGGTGTTTGAGTTCGAATCCGTTCTATGGTTGGATGACTCGTTGACTCCCCGAACCGTTGGCTTAATTCCGCACGTGAATAGATGCATTCCGTAGCTTGCGTGCGATTCGTTAACCTCGCGCCTCGTTAATCCGCTTCGTTGCGTGTCACTTAGCTTCGGCGTTGTGGACTGATGCTCGTGTTTAGATACGTCACCCGATGGTTCGTTGGTTTGTCGAATCACCGTGCTGAGCTGTGTTCAGGGACATATAGGCAGTTTTATACGCCTACAGATACCCCCTCCAAAGTATTTCAGCCTCGTTCTTTTATAGAAGAGTCTGGAATACTTTGGATATGATTGTCCCAACCTTCAGCCGGTGTAACAGGACTTTGGAATGGCTTCTGTTTTTTGTTCCTTACCCCCTGCAAAGTATTTCAGTCTCGTTCTTTTATAGAAGAGTCTGGAATACTTTGGATATGATTGTCCCAACCTTCAGTCGGTGTAACGGGACTTTAGAATGGCTTCTGTTCTTGATTCCTTCAATCCTTCAGGCTATTCGGTGCTTTGTCGAATGTCTGTAAGGTTTCCGATGCTGCATTCATTGTCTGACCGTTGTCGGAATTTCGAACTTGAAGTCGATTCCTAATTTTCAACATAGAACTGACCATTGATCGTTGGTGTTGAGTTCTTATTTGCGACGCGTTGTCCGGCGTAGTGTTGTTGAGTTATCCTTAAGAATATTTTTAGAAAAATATTCTCCAGAAACTTCTCAACCAAAAATAGGAAATAGTTTATACTCGTATACCTTATTGGAGTATTAAGAAGCAGTTTTACTCGTATACTTTTCGGAGTATTGATTTTTTATTGCAACGCATTGATTGGCGTTGACCTAGGGTTACGCGTTGACCGACGTTGACCCTAGGGTTTCGAACGTCGTACGTTGACTGTTTGAGGCGAGCTAGCATGCGGATTATCTAAATCCGTTCCGCATGTAACGTTGTGCTAAGAGAGTGAATTCTCTGAGACTTTGTGCTACGACTTCGAATACGTAGACTTCGCCCTTGTTACGGGAATAGGCTACCCGGCAACGTGTATTAGACGCTGACTTATCCCTACTTAGGTTTCAGGATAAAATACCCCAAACTGGTATTCTGGTGTCTTTTTCTACGGAGAAAGACTAAACCGGCGACGCGTGTTAGGCGTCGGCATATCCTTTCTTAGGATTCAGGATGAAATTCCCCATGCGTGTAAGGCATGGATTTTGGTGTTATTAATAACAACCTGCCACAATGTTGAATATGTGGGCGGGTGTTCTTTTCAACGGTTAAGAACTAACCGACAGCGCAGGTTAAGCACAGACTTATCCCTGCTTAGGTTTCAGGATAGAATACCCCAGAATCGAACTCTGGTGTCTTTTTCTACGGAGAAAGACTAAACCGACAGCGCGTGTTAGGCGCAGACTTATCCCTACTTAGGATTTGGGATAAACTTTCTAGGATGAATCCTAAATTAATAAATTTTGGGAAAGATCGGTGCAGGAAAGGAATAATTTTATATTCTATTTCCCGGTCTTCTTTTAGGGAGAAGGCGAACCCGACGCGGGAGAGGAAGAATTTTATATTCTATCTCCCAAAGCTGAAGAGGTAGAATTTTATATTCTATCTCCAGTTGGAAAGGAGACTCGAGGTGGGCTCTCCACCCCCAGAATCCGAAGAGGTGAAACTAGGAGTGGGATTTCCACTCCGAGAATCGAAAGATTCGGATAATCCTAACTGTCAGAAGGTTTGATTACCGAACTAAAGGTGAATTTCTCGTTTATCGAGAGTGAATTATGGTTTTGACCCTAACTGTAGGAATGTTTGATCACTCGATTTGAAAGTGGACCTCTCGTTCATTGGAGGAATCGAGAGGGGATTTTGACTGTGGTCCTAACTGTAAGAAGGTTTGACCAATTGGGAGGTTTGAGACGATCCTAACTGTAGGAAGGTTTGATCGCTCGATTTGTGGACCTCTCGTTCATTGGGGGAATCGAGAGGGGATTTTGACTGTGGTCCTAACTGTAAGAAGGTTTGACCAATTGGGAGGTTTGAGACAATCCTAACTGTAGGAACTTCCCGTGAAAGAAAGGAAACAGTTTAGACTCATATACCTGTTGGAGTATGTAAGGAAGCAGTTTAACCTCATGCACCTGTTGGAGGATTGAGAAGCAGTTTATACTCGTATACTCTTCAGAGTGTTGCCGCGACTTAATTGAGCGATATAACGCCGGATTCAACCAAGGTTTGGATGCTATTCTTAAGAGCAAAGCACTCCTTGGTGGGATGAACGACCCTCCTATGGTATGCATAGTACTTTGGGTCCGTAGTGTTGTCAGCTTCCTCCTGATTTGTGATAGGTGGTAGCTTGATCTTGTTGCTTCCAAGGAGGGATTCGAAGATGGCTAGAACGTCTTCGTCCTTGAAGGAATACTCTTTTTTGAGTCTTGGGTCCGAAGTCTTTTGCTGCCTTCAGGATTGCTGTTGTGACGTTTGATTAGCCCCAACAGCAGCTGCAGGTGCCTTGCCCTTACCACGAGAGGCGAAGTTCGAGTTCAGAGGATTAGCCGTCGGTAGGTTCCTCTCGGCCTTCTTCCTTCAGAGGAAGCGTTCGGCTTGTTCACCGCGCACCTTCAAGTCTTTCCAAGTGTTAGACGGTGCTGTCCCTATTGCCTCCAATATGTCCAATGCGAGGTTGTTGTGGCAAGTCTGGAGAATGAACTCCTCAGTGATTGGGTCCCGACAGTTCATCGCCTTGTTCCGGAACCTTTTGACGAAGGTGTCAACTAATTCCCCGTCTTTTTGTTTCTCATCAAGCAACGACCCGATGGATATCTCGGTGTCGTCATCGAAGAAGTTAGTGAGGAACTTAGTCTCCATGTCGTCCCAGCTATTCACGCTTCCCGGCTTGAGACGACGATACCAGTCGAAGGCGGCTCCGCAAAGAGTACCGACGAAGGACCGTACCATCAGAGGCTCATTGCCAGAGATAACCCCTAGATGTGATTTGAAGTAAATCAAATGCTGAGTGGGTAAACCTTTCCCATCAAACGGCGTGAAGTTAATTAAACTGAACTTCGCCGGATACGGGATTGATTCCCATTCTCGGGGGTATGGACAAGGGATGCCCGTCTTCTTCATCTCTTGAGCGGAAATCAATGTATTGATTTTGCTCTCAAGGTTTTTAATCTTCAGACTTTCAGCTGTGTTTTCGTTGGCATTCTCGTTACCACCCCCTGCATTGACGGGAGGATTATTAGCATTGTGAGTTTCAATCGCACCTGTGTCCTCATCTTCCAGATCAATCTGGTTACGACGACTTGGCTCGCCTTGCTGGTTTGTCAGCGCTCGGATTTGTTGGTCATGCATTTCTCTCATATTCTGCATGGCCATCTGCATTTCGAGCTTGAAGCTCTCTTGTTGCTTAGCCATGGATTCTTCGAGCATCTTGGCTACTTGTTCCGCGCTTATCATCAGTGACTCGCGGGGTTGTCCCTCGCTGGATACTGTATTGTCTGATGCGACAGCAGAGCAGGAATCCGATTCTTCATCTTCTGACGGTAATCTTGTCCGAACCCTACCATAAGTTCCTCGTATGATGGCTCCGGACTGCAGAAGGGTCATCCGCCGGGGTACTTCCGGAATCGACTCGGGATTATCCTGTGTCGACGTCCCTTTGCTGGTCATATTAGTGGTGACCCTCGGAAATTATCCATCTTCGACTACCCTTCTTCTTTGCCGGAAACGCCTAGACCTTGGTCTTGGCGTTTCGGTATTGAGTCTTTCGAAAACCGAAATTCTTTCGGGGACCGTCTTGATGCAGTTGCACTCAGACAAAACTGGCCGAATGAGTTTGGAACAGGGGCATTGAGTCTCTAGTCCTCGACGACTCCTCTTCCTGGTTTTTCTCATACTCCCATCATGATAGTACAACTCGTCAGCTTGACAGTCGGAGTAACCTATCGTGTGTCGGCACGACTTCTCAGGTATAACGTCATCATCCTCAGACAACGATGTTTCCTTCTGAGGGCGGACTGCCTTTTCAGGGCCTTCAAGAGTCACGTGCCTCGAAACATGCCTTTTTGGGCGTGAGTTCTCAGCGGGCTCCTGGACTTCGATGCGCAAATTAGTGCGCGCAGCTGCCTTGAGCTCCTTGTCATGTTGGAGGTGACGGCGACCCCCAGTGTGTTGAGTCGTTCGGGGCTTCTTCATCGGGCCCAAACGTTCTTGGACTGGAGCTTTGCCTCTCTCGTCTGGAATTGGACCGATGCACTCTAAGACTGACTTTCTCCTTCGGGATGATTCCGTGGGATCTCTCGGAGAAGCTATTGGAATTACCGGCGACTTTGGTCGGCTCGCTGGAGGTTGAACCTGATTCGAAGGCTGCACTGATTGTGCCTTAGTCTGAATCGCCGCTTCAGACTTCGGCCTCCAACCTTGGCGAGTTGGTGGCGGCTTCTTGGCCACTTCCTTTTGCAGTCTTCTTCGGGCTTCTTGGACTTGAGCCCGTGACTGCGCTGATAGTGCGCGGCGCTTGCGAATGCGCTCCTCAAGTGTCGAACGGCTTGGAGGAGCTACCACTCAGTGGTTGTTGAGGCTGTTTGCCTCTCCTGTTTTTCAGATCCGCGTGATAGCGGACTCCGTCGTTAGACTCCATCGCTTTTGCGAGTTGGCGTGCCAGGCGTTAACGTCGCCTCTGGCGGGCTCTCTTCGAGAGAGTCACAACGCCCTCAACAGTGGAGGCATCGACAAGAATAGGGTTGACCTGGTTGGAGGTCGGCGGAACTTCACCCGACACAACTTTGGCATCAGTTGGGGCGAGAGCTTCGTTGGCGTTCTGTACTTCTTCGTGCCAACGAACCTTTCTCCTGGAGGAGAACTTCTTGGATTTGCGGGGGGAGGTAGATCTGGACGAGGATGACAGGTACTCCTCGAACTTTTGCTGGTCGAATTCATACTCAACCTCCTCCTCAACCGGGATCGGGATCCGCGGCTGCGACGCAACGATCTCGGCAGCGAGATCGGTGGCTCCCACTGTGGTCGCCAGATTGTTCGCGGGAAAAATTACGTTCTTCGATTCCATTACACTCTTGAGTAATAGTTTATCGATTACAAAAGATCCGGTCTTTTTATAAGATCCGGTTATAATAAAATCAAAAGAAAATGAAAATTACAACTTTCCTTTTATGTCGAACGAATCGCGAGATCCTGTTTTGCGGTCTCTCGCTTGTGTGGGTTCTTTGCCTGCGTCGGGGTTAATCCGTGGACCACCGCGCGATCTTGATCCGGTCGGATCTACACGGTATGACGGGTGCTATTTCACGAAGGAAATAACAGCCGGGGGTACTATTTCACCAAGGAAATAATAGCCTTTAGTAATCGAAATCGACCAAGCGAAATCGAGACTCTTCTCGGGATCAAAAAGCAAGTTTTGATCCGGAGGGAAACCGTGTAGATCTCAGATCTGATCTCTCTCGAACTCCTGCCTTATTTGGCGTGGATGATCGCCAAGAAGCAGATCTGATATCTCCAAATCCTCAAAGTTCCAAAGCTTTAATCTTTTTAAGTTTTGAGCCTTCAATCCAGCAGAGCTTCGCCATCAAAAATTCCAACCTTCAACAAATGAGCCCTCAAGTCTTATTTATAGGCACTCAGAACTGTGCCTTGGCATAGGTGGCCGAGGTACCTAGCCACCAAAAGGTGGCCGAGGCACCTAGCCACCAAAAGGTGGCCGAGGCACCTAGCCACCAAAAGGTGGCTGAGTCCTCCAAATGTTGGTTTTTCTTGTTTTCCGGTTTATCCGAACTCTGATTTGTTGATCTAAACTTTGATTTGGCAGTCCGGATCCTGATTTGGCAGTAAATCCGCTTCGTCGTTGATCTGAACTCTGATTTGGTGTCCGGATCCTGATTTGGCAGTAAATCCGCCTTGGTGTTTGAGTTCGAATCCGTTTTATGGTTGGATGACTAGTTGACTCCCCGAACCGTTGGCTTGATTCCGCACGCGAATAGATGCATTCCGTAGCTTGCGTGCGATTCATTAACCTCGTCGCCTCATTAATCCGCTTCGTTGCGTGTCACTTGGCTTCGGCGTTGTGGACTGACGCTCGTGTTTAGATACGTCACCCGATGGTTCGTTGGTTTGTTGAATCACCATGCCGAGCTGTGTTCAGGGACCTATAGGCAGTTTTATACGCCTACAGAAGGATTTGAAGGTCCGAGGAGAGCAAGCCGAGCGATTCCTCAGAAGGAAGAAGGCGGAAAGAGGCCAATAGGCGACGAATGCTCCGCAACAGAATTTCGTCCCATGAGGGAAAGGTAAGGCACATGCTAATGCAGTTGATGCTAATCAAACTTTCCAATTGCAACCTTAGCAACAGCCGCAGCAACGAGCACCACAACAATCGCAGTCGCAATGGCAACAACGGCCTCAAAAGCAGAAATCTTCGGAGCCAAGATTTCCTAAAGTGTACTCCTTCAAAGATGACGAAGTTCCCGACATCTTTAAGTACCTATTGGAAAATAACAAAATCCAGCTGCCGGTGATTGTGGAACAAGAAGGGGCTAGCAAAGTGACGGATCCGAAGTATTGCGCATACCATAGAGCGGTCCATCACCCTTCCAAGTCATGCTACCATCTCAAGGATAAGATCCAGGCGTTAATTGATGTAGGCGTCATAACCCTGAAGCCGTACAAGAATGTCGGAGCAAATGCAGTATCAATTAGTTTTGGATCAGTGCCCACAGCATGGTTTGAACCATAACGCATCACCAAAGTAGGAATGAAGATGGTGAATGACGACCCATATGGATAACGTCAAAAAGGACTTGTGCCACACACAGCCCCAAACGGCGAAATCCTCTGGGTCCATCCTAATCTTATTGAAGACGATCAGTGGACGACTTCCTCGACCAGAAAGGGTAAAGGCAAGTCCTGCAATGCTACCTCCGCGATCTTCGAAGAGGATGGTAATGAAGCTCCTACCTTCCCGCTCTCCGAAGAAGAACAAGAAGTCTTTGCCACTAGAAGCGGAAATCAGTATCACTTCAACTATCCATCACCCAGTGATCAGTTAGCTGAGCAGGGGGTGACTAAGCCGGGACCAGTCAGAACTCTCACGGAGTTGGGTGTGATTACGACTCCTAAACCGGTTGAAGAAGCTCGACGACAGCCGATTAATAAACAGAAAGAAAAGAGGCCCCAGGAGGTTCAGTATCCGAAGCAGTCTCGTTTCAATCGTCCGATTGGAAGAGATAAATCGGAAAGCTCGAACACTCCGCATGTCTTCGATATTATGGCTCAACTAGCTAACATTCCAGCACGGATAACATTGTATGAGTTGCTACGACTGTCTAAAGAAACCAGGGAAGCTTTGCAAGAAGCCTTGGCCAATTCAGAAGTATTCCTTACTCAGATCAAGCCGGTACCTGAAAAGCCAGAACCGTTAATTCAACACTGCAATATAGCGGCTAAAAGCCTTCCCTGCATTACCTTCACCAAAGAGGATATGCAGACGAAGAATTCGAACCATGATCGACCCCTAATTTTGTTGGGTACATTGGCTCCAGCAAAGTCAACCGAATCCAAGTGGATCCGGGTTCCGCTGTGAGTATTATGCCCCTTCGCTTGATGCATAGCCTCGGCCTTCCAGTTAGCAAGTTGAGGCACTGTTATCTATGGATTCAATACTAGCGGGTCAAGACCCTTGGGTAAGATCCGGATAAAATGTCAAATGGGTGATTTGAAGACAGAAGTCACATGTTATGTGATCGATGCCGAGACTTCATATAACTTACTATTGGGTCGGCCTTGGATCCATAGTAACGTTATAATTCCCTCCACTCTCCATCAGTGTTTGAAGTATGTCGACACTGATAATAAGGTTAGGACGGTGGTCGCGGATAAGCAACCATTCAAAGGGTATGAGAATTATTTCACTGATTCTCTCCTTTATGGTAACGAATCCGATACTGAATCATCGGCCCATGGCACGGACAGCGGAGAAGAAGCTGATACCGAAGCCGGACTTGATTATAATGGAGGTTATGTTTTAAATGACATTGTACCCTTTGTAATCAACCTTGACGATGAACAATCGTCAGATGGCAGTTGTAACTGGCAACTTGCCAATAATAAAATAAATAACGATTTAGAGTACTCACTGTCTCTTGATGATGTGATAAAAGAATTGTGTGATAATCCCGATTTATATGTGCCTCTTCGATTGTCCTATATAGCAAAGAAATGCCTCCAGCATTCTTTCGGAACAACCCTGGTCATTCCTACCAAAATAGGAGGCGAAAGAGAAGTGATTTACGCTAAAGGAGAGGGTTTTCCATTACCAGATCATTTCTTAAGGGGAGATGAGAATGATGACAAACCTGGTTGTAGGCATCGAAAATTGCCTATAGGTCTCCACGAACGGTTCAGTGTTAAAGAGCAACGATGAACGTCACTATCCGATCCACAGGAGTTCGATTGACGTCGATGAACGATTAAAGTAAATCGACGAACTACGTGAGCTGATAGGATTTGGAACAACGAAGACCCGGGCCAACCAGGAACCCGGCGATGTTCACAAAAAGGACAACGCCCTTCGAGTCTCGTTCATTCTACAGATAATCCAACCATTGGAGCAGATAGAACTCTTCGTCAAGCTTCCAACGCATTTGGAATCACTCAAATCTGAGTTCGGACGAAGAATTTACGGCGAAAACAATCAAACATACACAACGGAGCGTCTCAGGCTGAGTTGGGACACCCGGGGTGTCTCGGGAAAGTCGAAACACCCCAGGGGTGTCTAGGAAAATCCTAGACACCCCATCAGATTCTTCATCACCCGTGCCCGTTCCTTAGTATTACCCTTCGCCGGTAATCCTAAGAAGAGCAAATATCTCGTTTTAGCCGAGATAGACGCTTCAAGCTTCTAGATCTCTCGCGGATCGACGAAGCTTTGTCCGATTTTTCAGGAACAGATCTGAGTGCCAGGTAGTCCACGGATATCAACGTCCCCGTCACAGGCCAAAGACCCACGCAAGCAAGAGACGATAAACGGATCCTGCGTTTATTTTCAAGAAAGTTATAATTTTTATTTCTTTGTTATTTGAATTCATTTGTAACGACTAAAGTTTAATGAAATCAATGATGAAGGTAACTTTCGACGAAAACACTGGTCAACATCTATCTAAGTATAGTCCGGAAGCGCGCAAGCTCATGGAAAAATAAGGATATGATTTCACACTCGGAGAAGGTCTATACTTCGATCGAGGTCCTCGTATTCCAGCCAAAGCGGCTTATGTACCAAAAGGGAAACTGGATGATTATTATAAATTCAGACGAGGGTTAGGGTATGAATCTTCTTCAGAAGACGAATGTTGCTGGTTAATCAATAACCAATCATCTGAGCAATACAAAGATGGGTACCCGTCAGATTCCTCGGAATGGGATTCCGATACAAGTCTGGGGGAAGCATTCAAAGCCCTAATGGTGAACATGGCTACAGCTGATCCGTCCACAATGGAGAACGATGATCAAATGCCAATATGGGAAGACCCGTAGGTTCATCACCTGAACATGCAGTATGGTGATAGGTTCGAACAGAGAGAACCCCACACTAAAGATAAAATAATCCAAATTAACATGGGTGACGAGGCCAACCCAAAGCCTATATTCATCAGCGATAGTCTTCCCTCAACTGAGAAGGAGGAATTAATTGCTCTCGTCAGGGAATATATTGACGTCTTCGCTTGGAACTATGAAGACATGCCAGGGCTCGATCCTAATGTGGCAATGCACCGCCTCGATATCAAGTCGGATGCCAAACCTGTCAAACAACAACAAAGACGGTTTCGTCCGCAGATTATGGAAGCCATTGAGGCAGAGGTTAAGAAGTTGATCAAATCAGGATTTATCCGAAAAGAGCAACATCCAGACTAGCTAGCCAATATTGTTCCAGTCATGAAGAAGAACGGTAAAATTAGGATTTGCATCGACTTCAGGGACCTGAATACGGCATGTCCAAAAGACGACTTTCCTCTCCCAATCACAGATGTCATTATCGACAATACGTGCGGATTTGAGAGAATGTCTTTTATGGATGGTTTTTCAGGATATAACCAAATCAAGATGCACCCAGATGACGAGAAGCATACAGCGTTCAGAACGCCCCTCGGTGTCTTTTGCTACACGGTGATGCCTTTCGGTCTAAAGAATGCAGGCGCCACGTACCAGCGAGTAATGACTAAGATTTTCCAAGAACATCTCAGGAAAACAGTCGAGTGTTACGTTGATGATTTGGTTGTAAAAAGCCGCAACAAAGAAGATCACATCAAGGACTTGAAGAATAAGGTGAAGGTGAAGGTGAACCCCACTAAATCCTTCCTTGGAATGTCCAGCGGAAAATTCCTTGGATTCGTCTTCACCACTAAGGGTATACATATCGATCCTGATAAGGTGAAGGTGATACATGAACTGCAACCCCCTAGAAATCTAAGAGAACTCAGAGGATTGCAAGGGCGTTTAGCTTACATCCGGCGGTTCATCTCAAATCTTTCTGGGAAGTGCCAACCATTCTCTAAGCTAAACAAGAAAGGTGTGTCATTTATTTGGGACGACGCCTGCCAAAAAACATTCGAAGATATCAAAACCTATCTGACGAATCCTCCTGTTCTCATTGCACCAAAATCAGGTAAACCGTTCTTGATTTATCTCAAGGCGATGAACCACTCGATAAGTGCTTTACTAGCACAAGACGATGATAATGGTCACGAACAGGCAATCTATTACCTAAGTCGGACCTTGGTAGGCGCCGAGTCGCGATATCCGATGATTGAAAAAGAATGCCTCGCATTGGTATTCGCAATGCAAAAGATGCGACATTATTTGGTTGGACAGACGATTTACGTCATTTCTAACGTTAATCCAGTACGGGTATTTATGACGCAACCGGCCTCTATGAATTGGCGGTTAGTGAAGTGGGCCCTTCTCTTGTCCTAATATGATTTACACTTCAAATAGCAGAAGTCGATCAAAGGACAAGCGATTTGTGATCTTTTGGCGGCAAACCCGACAACGGATACGGCAGAAGTATATGATAACTTGCCGGATGAAACCTACGAGGTTAACACTACATCGCACCAACAAGTGTGGCAATTATACTTCGATGGTGCTTCGAGGGCAGTTAATAGGGCAATAACCCCCGGATGTTCTAAAGTCTCCTCCGGAGTTGGAGTTGTCTTAGTTTCCCCGGGGATGCATGTGATGCCTCGAGCTTATTCACTAACTAGCCCCTGTTCCAATAATATAGCCGAGTACAACGCGCTTCTCATTGGACTCAGTTTCGCCAAGGAGCTGGGGGTCGAATATCTCGAAGCTTTTGGGAATTCTCAATTGATAGTCAACCAAGTCCGTGGAGAGTATGAAGTCAGGAACCAAGACCTGATCCCGTACCACCAGAAGGCCATCAAAATGGCAGATTCTTTTGAAGAATTCTTTATTGAATACATCCCTCGTCTCCAGAACGCTTATGCGGATGCACTGGCAGCACTAGCGGTATCACTTACGCAGCCTCCCGAGACTGAACTATTAGTCATAGTAAGGACGCATCAACTCTGCATACCCATATACGATATGGATATTAAAGAGGAAGATGATAGAAACATAAGCGCCAAGGAGGTGAATTCAACTCAAATTGGGTCTGAGTCCCGAGATTGGTGTTTTCCTATCATTGACTACGTCCAATATGGTATTTTGCCAGAGGATGTAAAAGAAAGGGAATCAATCCGCCGAAGAGCACCAAGATTCTTCTATAATACCGAGACCCATACATTATACCGTAGAGGGTATGATGGTTTGTTACTCCGATGCCTTTCGAACAAAGAAGCAGAAGAAGTTCTTAAGGAAGCACACGAAGGAGAATGTGGTGCGCATCAGCCCGGTCCCAAGCTGTATGATCGTATCAGAAGAATGGGATATTTTTGACCAACAATGGTTCGTGATACAATCGAATACGCCTGAGAATGTCATGCCTGTCAAGTACATGCAAATTATGTGCACCAACCACCAGAGCGTTTACACATGTCAACCACGTCTTGGCCATTCGAGACATGGGGTTTGGACATTATTGGTCCTATTTTTCCCCCTTCAGTCAAAGGTGATCGATTTATTCCCGCGATCACGGATTACTTTTCAAAGTGGGCTGAAACGATTCCGCTTAGAGAAGTGAAGACGAACAACGTCATCAATTTCATCAAACATCATGTCATATACCGACACGGCGTGCCAAGACGGATCATTCATGACAACGGTCCACAGTTCGTAAGTAACGCTTTCGTCAGGTTTTGTGACAAGTTCAAAATTCAAGATATTTCGTCAACAGCTTATTATCCCGCTACGAATGGATTAGCTGAGGCGTTTAACAAGACGATCATTAAGATCTGTTAAAGCTCGTGAAGACCAATAAACGAGACTAGGATGATAAACTCGGTGAAGCACTCTGGGCTTATCGTACCACCATACGCACACCTACAGGAGCTACCCCATATTCATTGGTATACGGATGTGAAGCTGTGCTACCATTGGAAATCCAAATCCCATCCCTTCGGATCGCTCTCGCAACTAAGATGACGACAGAAGAACAACATCAGAAACGTCTCGAAGAACTCAAAATGTTGGATGAAAAGCGCTTGGAAGCTCAACAACATATTGAGTTTTATCAAGCCAGAATATCTACGGCTTTTAACAAAAGAGTCCGACAGAGAAGCTTCAAGGAAGGAGATCTGGTCCTCGCTGCTCGCCGACCGATAATCCTCAACTCCAAGAAGAAAGGTAAATTTGAACCCAAATGGGAATGACCGTTTGTGATAGACACAGTCTATTCAAACGGCGCATATCGCCTGATTACTCAAGAGGACGCCAGGCAATTAATGCCAATAAATGGGAAGTTCCTGAAAAAGTACTATCCCTAGTACATTCAGGATAACCCATTTACCGGGAAGTTCCTTGAAGAATATTACACTTAATATTCTAAAGGATAACCCAAAATCATTTTTTTACCACCAAAATCCCTCACTGATCAGTTTCAATTGACAGTGAGTCCACCAAAAGTATCCATCTGGCCCTCTTGACTATTTCCATAGACAAGAGGTCCCCTTTCATTTCGGAGTCCCCTTTCGATAAACGAAAGAACTCCCTTCTCTTTCTCTTTGGTCAAGCCTTCCCATGGTTATAGCCAAAGTTGAAATACCACTTCGATAAACGAAGAACCAATTTTCAGTTTAGATAACCCATCCTATAAAAGGCAAGTTTATCTAAATTTTCCAGATTCTCGGAGTGGACACCCCACTTCTAGTTTCTTCTTCGCTGGAAATAGAATATAAAATTCTTCCTTTCCAGAATCAGGGAATAGAATATAAAATTCTTCCTTCCTTGTCTGTTGGGTTCGCCTTCACCCTAAAAGAAGACCGGGAAATAGAATATAAAATTCTTCCTTTCCCACACCAATCTTTTCCCAGAATTTGTCAATCTAGGATTCATCCTAGGAAGTTTATCCCGAATCCTAAGCAGGGATAAGTCTGAGCCTAACACGCGCTGCCGGTTTAGTCTTTCTCCGTAGAAAAAGACACCAGAGTTCGACTCTGGGGTATCCTATCCTGAAACCTAAGCAGGGATAAGTCTGCGCCTAACCCGCGCTGCCGGTTAGTTCTTAACCGTTAAAAAGAACACCCGCCCACATATTCAACATTGTGGCAGGGTGTTATTTATAACACCAAAATCCATGCCTCACACGCATGGGGAATTTCATCCTGAATCCTAAGAAAGGATATGCCGACGCCTAACACGCATCGCCGGTTTAGTCTTTTACCGATTAAAAAAGACACCAGAATACCAGTCTGGGGTATTTTATCCCGAAGCCTAAGTAGGGATAAGTCAGCGTCTAATACACGTTGCCGGGTAGCCTATTCCCGTAATAATGGTGAAGCCTATGTATTCAACATCATAGCACAAAGTCTCAGAGAATTCACTCTCTTAGCACAACGTTACATACGAAACGGATTTAGACAATCCGCATGCTAGCCCGATTCAAACGGTAGTCGGTAAAGGCTTATCAAACCCGTTGAAGGCTGGGGGTTAGCCAAAAATCCTAAAGTCAACACCTAACACGTGTCGCCGGGTAGCCTATTCCCGTAACAATGGCGAAGCCTATGTTGTTCGCGGGAAAAATCGTGTCTTTCTTTGTAATTGATTCCATTGTACTGTTAAATAACAACTTTTTGAGTTACAAAGGTCCGGTCTTTTTATAAGATCCGGTTACGATGAAAATCAAAGAAAAATTACAACTTTTAATCCTTGTTTGTCGAACAAATCGCGAGCTCCTGTTTTGCGGTCACTCGCTTTGTGGGTGTTCGCGGGGAAATTCGTTGCTTTCTTTTTCATTGAAATAATCGTCATCTTGGGTTACAAAAGATCCGGTCTTTTTTAGATCCGGTTACAATTAAATCAAGGAAAAATAAGAAAAATTACAACTTTCCTTTTGTGAACAAATCGCGAGCTCCTGTTTTGCGGTCGCTCGCTTGCGTGGGTTCTTTGCCAACGCCGGGGTTAATCCGTGGACCACCGCGCGATCTAGATCCGGTCGGATCTACACGATTATACGGGTATTATTCCACGAAGGGAATAATAGCCGGGAGGGATTAGTCCACCAAGGGAATAATCGCTCGGATCTCGAGATCTAAGACCAAGCTTAGATCTGGAGTGTGATCTCGTGTAGATCTCAGATCTGTTCTTTCTTCCTCTCGAAATCCTGCCTTTTCTGACGTAGATGCTCGCCGAGGATCAGATCCGAATGTGCAAGTCTTCAAGGCTCTGGGCCGATCCACCCATAGGTGGCTCGGCCTTGGCCGAGCCCCCTTAGGCGTGGTTTTCCATCGTTTTTCGTTTTCGGTTCAGTCCGTGATCCGGTTCTGTGGTTGATTTATCCGGACTTGAATCGTTGACCTGATTTGGCAGTAAATCCGATTCCTGATTTGGCAGTAAATCCACTTCTGAGTTCGAGTCCGAAACTGATCTTGATTCGATCATGATTCGTCCGAGTCTGTTCCCGGTTGGATGACTCGTTGATTCTTTAACACTTGGCTTGATTCCGAACG
>NC_033800.1:112148697-112154952 GCF_001876935.1 Asparagus officinalis
CTGGGCCGGCCACCTATAGGTGGCCGGCTCTGGGCCGATCCACCCATAGGTGGCTCGGCCTTGGCCGAGCCCCCTTAGGCGTGGTTTTCCATCGTTTTTCGTTTTCGGTTCAGTCCGTGATCCGGTTCTGTGGTTGATTTATCCGGACTTGAATCGTTGACCTGATTTGGCAGTAAATCCAATTCCTGATTTGGCAGTAAATCCACTTCTGAGTTCGAGTCTGAAACTGATCTTGATTCGATCGTGATTCGTCCGAGTCTGTTCTCGGTTGGATGACTCGTTGATTCCTTAACACTTGGCTTGATTCCGAACGCGTATGGATGCATTCTGTCGCTTCTGTGCGATTCGTCGATCTCGTCGCCTCGTTGGCTTGTCGGTTTGTGCCGAGCTATGCTAGGGGACCTATAAGCAATTTTATATGCCTACAGATACCCCCTCCAAAGTATTTCAGCCTCGTTCTTTTATAGAAGAGTCTGGAATACTTTGGATATGATTGTCCCAACCTTCAGTCGGTGTAACGGGACTTTGGAATGGCTTCTGTTCTTGATTCCTTCAATCCTTCAGGCTATTCGGTGCTTTGTCGAATGTCTGTAAGAGTTCCGGTGCTGCATTTATTGTCTGACCGTTGTCGGAATTTTAAACTTGTAGCTCGTGTTTGCTGGTTCAACATAGAACTGACCATCGATTGTTGGCGTTGAGTCTTTATTTGCGACGCGTTGTCCGGCGTAGTGTTGTTGAGTTATCCTTAAGAATATTTAGAAAAATATTCTCCAGGAACTTCTCAACCAAAAATAGGGAACAGTTTATACTCATATACCTTATTGGAGTATTAAGAAGCAGTTTATACTCGTATACTTTTCAGAGTAATGATTCTTTCATTGCAACGTATTGATTGGCGTTGACCTAGGGTTACGCGTTGACGCTTGCAACGCGTTGACTGGCGTTGACCTAGGGTTACGCGTTGTCCGGCGTTGACCCCAGGGTTTCGAATGTCGTTGGATGCTCAAGTCACGAGACCAACTAATGAAGCTGATGCGTCAGTGACTCTCGTATTTATAGGATTTTTGGCAAACCCTCAGCCATCAACGGGTTTGATAAGCCTTTACCGACTACCGTTTGAGTCGGGCTAGTATGCGGATTATGTAAATCCGTTCCGCATGCGACGTTGTGCTAAGAGAGTTAACGCTCTTAGTGCTACAATATTGAATACGTAGACTTCGTCTTTCTCACGGGAATAGACTACCCGGCGACGCGTGTTAGGCGTTGACTTTGGGATTTTTGGCTAACCCCCAGCCTTCAACGGATTTGATTAGCCTTTACCGACTACCGTTTGAGTCGGGCTAGCATGCGGATTGTTTAAGTCCGCTCCCATGTGACGTTTAAGCTAAAAGAGTTAACCCTTTTAGTGCTACGATATTGAATACGTAGACTTCGTCTTTCTCACGGGAATAGACTACCCGGCGACGCGTGTTAGGCGTTGACTTTGGGATTTTTGGCTAACCCCCAGCCTTCAACGGATTTGATTAGCCTTTACCGACTACCGTTTGAGTCGGGCTAGCATGCGGATTGTCTAAATCCGTTCCGCATGTAACGTTGTGCTAAGAGAGTGAATTCTCTGAGACTTTGTGCTATGATGTTGAATACATAGGCTTCGCCATTGTTACGGGAATAGGCTACCCGGCAACGTGTATTAGACGTTGACTTATCCCTACTTAGGCTTCGGGATAAAAATACCCCAGACTGGTATTCTGGTGTCTTTTTCAATCGGTAAAAGACTAGAGGTGGGATCTCCACCCCCAGAATCAGCAAAGGTGAAACTAAAAGTGGGATCTCTACTCCGAGAATCGAAAAGATTCAGATAACCCTAACTGTCGGAAGGTTTGATTACCGAACTAAAGATGAATTTCTCGTTTATCGAGAGTGAATTTATGGTTTTGGTACTAACTGTAGGAAGGTTTGACCAAGCAGGAGTTTTAGATGACCCTAACTGTAGGAAGGTTTGATCACTCGACTTGAAAGTGGACCTCTCGTTCATTGGAGGAATTGAGAGGGGATTTTGGCTGTGGTCCTAACTGTAGGAAGGTTTGACCAATCGGGAGGTTTGAGACGATCCTAACTGTAAGAAGGTTTGATCGCTCGATTTGTGGACCTCTCGTTCATTGGGGGGAATCGAGAGGGGGAGAGTGTTGAGTACACAGACGCGGTGAGAATTTGAATGGGAGTTTCTTATTCATCATCTTGCTGTGGTGACCGGATTATCCCTAAGAATACACTATATGGATTTCTTTTGGGAACTTCCCGTTACATGAATCATCCACCCCCAGCTTCCTTTGCAAAACTGGGTATGGTATTGCACTCAGTTGGGTGTCCGGGTTATCCTTAAGAATATCAAGCATGGTATTCTCCAGGAACTTCCCGTGAAAGAAAGGAAACAGTTTAGACTCATATACCTGTTGGAGTATGTAACGAAGCAGTTTAACCTCATGCACTTGTTGGAAGATTGAGAAACAGTTTATACTCGTATACTCTGTCGGAGTATCGAGAAGCAGTTTATACTCTTATACTTGTCGGAGTGTTGAGAAGCAGTTTATACTCTTATACTTATCGGAGTGTTGAGAAGCAGTTTATACTCTTATACTTATCGGAGTGTTGAGAAGCAGTTTATACTCTTATACTTATCGGAGTGATGCCGTTCTCAACTGGCTTACTCTAGCGTTATGACGCCTGCTTCAACCAAGGTCTGGATACTATTCTTTAAAGTAAAGCAAGCCTTGGTAGGATGAAGGATCCTCCTGTGGTATGCGCAGTACTTCGGATCCATAGTATTGTCAGCTTCCTCCTGATTTGTGATCGGTGGCAGCTTGATCTTGTTATTTTTAAGGAGTGATTCGAAGATGGCTGGAACATCTTCGTCTTTGAAGGAGTACTCTTTTTGAGGCATCTGATCCGAAGTCTTCTGCTGTCTCTGGGATTGCTGTTGCGACGTTTGATTACCATCAACAGCCGCTGCAGGTGTCTTGCTCTTACTACGGGAGGCGAAGTTAGAATTTGGAGGCTTAGTTGTTGATTGACCCCTCTCGGCTTTCTTCCTTCGGAGGAATCACTCAGCTTGCTCCCCTCGGACCTTCAGATCCTTCCACGTTTTGGACGGTGCTATCCCCATTGCTTCCAACACATCCAACGAAAGATTGTTGTGGCAAGTCTGGAGAATGAACTCTTCAGTGATCGGGTCCCGGCAATTTAACGCCTTGTTCCGGAACCTTTTGACGAAGGTGTCGACTAACTCCCCGTCTTTCTGTTTCTCGTCCAGCAACGATCCAATAGATATCTCGGTGTTGTCGTCGAAGAAGTTGGTGAGGAACTTAGTCTCCATATCATCCCAGCTATTCACGCTACCTGGCTTGAGGCGGCGATACCAATCGAAGGCGGCTCCGCGAAGAGTACCAACGAAGGACCGTACCATCAGAGGCTCATTGCCAGAGATGACCCCCAGATGTGATTTGAAGTAAATCACATGCTGAGTGGGTGAACCCTTCCCATCAAACGGTGTGAAGTTGATTAAGTTGAACTTCGCCGGATACGGGATTGATTCCCATTCTCTCGGGTATGGACAAGGAATGCCAGTCTTCTTTATCTCTTGAGCGGAAATCAACGTATTGATTTTGCTCTCGAGATTTTTGATTTTCAGACTTTCACCCGAGTTTTCGTCAGCACGATTCTGAGGTGGAAGCGTGGTGTTGTGACTAGCATCCTCATTGCCACCCCCTGCATTAACGGGAGGGTTATTGGCGTTGCGAGCTTCATCCGCATCCGTATGCTCAGCTTCCTGAACAACTTGATTACGGCGGCTTGGTTCGCCTTGCAGGTTCGTCAGTGTCTGGATTTGTTGCTCATGCATTTCTCTCATATTCTGCATGGCCATTTGCATTTCGAACCTGAAGCTCTCCTGCTGTTTGGCCATGACTTCTTCGAGCATCTTGGCCACTTGTTCTGCGCTTATCATCAGTGACTCACGGGGTTGTCCCTCGCTGGATACTGTATTGTCTGATGTGACAGCGGAGCAGGAATCTGATTCTTCATCTTCTGACGGTAATCTTGTCCGAACCCTACCATAAGTTCCTCGTGTAATGGCTCCAGACTGCAGACGAGTTAGATACTGGGGTACCGGCGGAATTGACTCGGGATTATCCCTTGTCGATGCCCTCTTGCTGGTCATATTGGTGGTGACCCTCGGAAATTCTTCATCTTTAACCGTCGTTCTTCTTCGTCGGAAACGCCTAGGCCTTGGTCTTGGCGTTTCGGTACTAAGCCTTTCAAAAACTGAAACTCTTTCGGGGACCGCCTTAATGCAATTGCATTCAGACAATACCGCCCGAATGAGTTTGGAACAGGGACATTGAATTTCCTGTTCTCGGGGACTCCTCTTCCTGGTTCTATTCGTACCCCCAGCACGATAGTACAACTCGTCATTTTGACAGTCGGGGTAACCTATCGTGTGCGGGCACGCCTTCTCAGGTACAACACAATCATTATCAGATGATAATGTTTCCATCTGAGGTTGGATCGCCTTCTTTGGGCTTTCAAAGGTTACACGCCTAGAAACGTGCCTTCGTGGGCGCGAGTCTTCAGCGTGCTCTTGGACTTCGATGCGCAAGTTAGTGCGCGCAGCTGCCTTGAGCTCTTTGTCATACTGGAGGTGACGACGACCCCGGTGTGTTGAGTCGTTCTGGGCTTCCATATCGGGCCCAAACGCTCGTGAACTGGAGCTTTGCCTCTCTCGTCGGGAACTGGACCGAGGCGCTCCAAAATTGGCTTCTTCCTTCGGGCGACTTTGGTTGATTCGCCGGAGTTTGACCTTGCTTAGAAGGCTGCACTGGTTGCTTTTTGGCCTGAGTCACCACTTCAGACTTAGGCTTCCAGACTTGGCGGGTTAATGTTGGCTTCTTCGCCTCCTCCTTTTGCAGCTTTCTACGGGCTTCCTGAGCTTGAGCCCATGCCTGCGCTGACATCGCGCGGCGCTTGCGAATACGCTCCTCGAGCGTCGAACGGTTCCGTTTGACGCGGACCCATTCGTTCTTTGGCGGCTTGGAAGAGTCGCCGTTCATTGGCGGTTGAGGCTGTTTGCCTCTTCCATTCTTCAGATCCGCGTTGTAGCGGAATCCGTCCGTAGACTCCATCGCCTTAGCGAATTGCCGCGCAAGGAGTTGACGACGCCTCTGGCGGGCTCTCTTTGAGAGAGTCACAACGCCCTGAACAGTGGAGGCGTTGGCGGGAGTTGGGTTGACCTGATTGGAGGTCGGTGGAACTTCATTTGACGCAACTTCGGCGTCAGTTGGGTTGAGAGCTTCGTGGGCTTCCCGAGCAGCTTCAAACCAACGAGCTTTTCTCCCGGAGGAGAACTTCTTGGACTTGCGGGGGGAGATAGAGCCGGACGAGGACACGTACTCCTCGAACTTGGCTTGGTCGAACTCGTACTCGACCTCCTCCACGACCGGGATTGCAATCCGCGGCTGCGACGCATCGATCTCGTTGGCGAGATCGTCGGCTCCCACTGTGGTCGCCAGATTGTTCGCGTGGAAAACTGTTTTCTTTTTCATTGATATGATTGTCATCTTGGGTTACAAAGATCCGGTCTTTTATAGATCCGGTTACAACTAAATCAAAGAAAATAAAGAAAAATTACAACTCTCCTCTGTGAACAAATCACGAGCTCCTGTTTTGCGGTCGCTCGCTTTGGTGGGTTCTTTGCCTGCGCCGGGGTTAATCCGTGGACCACCGCGCGATCTAGATCCGGTCGGATCTACACGAGTATGCGGGTATTATTCCACGAAGGGAATAATAGCCGGGAGGGATTAATCCACCAAGGGAATAATCGCTCGGATCTCGAGATCTAAGACCAAGCTTAGATCTGGAGTGTAGCCTCGTGTAGATCTCAGATCTGTTCTTTCTTCCTCTCGAGATCCTGCCTTTTCTGACGTGGATGGTCGCCGAGGATCAGATCTGAATGGTGCAAGTCTTCTGGTCTTCAAGCTCCGAGTTCACTCTTCAATCCGGCAGAGTTTCGGCTCTTGAAAGTTCGACCCCCGAAAATGAACATCTCTAGGCCTATTTATAGGCTCTCAGGACAGTGGCTGCAAAAAGGGAATTGTCGGCCACCTCTGGCCACTGTCGGCCACCTCGGGCCACTGTCGGCCACCTCGGGGTGGCCGACACTGTGCCTAGCCACCTTGGGGTGGCTCGGCTCATGGCCGAGCC
>NC_033800.1:112163843-112164214 GCF_001876935.1 Asparagus officinalis
GTCGAACGATTCCATTTGACACGGACCCATTCACTCGTTGGTGGCTTGGAAGAGCTGACATTCGTCGGTCGTTGAGGCTGTTTGCCTCTCCTGTTCTTCAGATCCGCGTTGTAGCGGATTCCGTCGGTTGACTCCATCGCTTTTGCGAATTCTCGGGCCAAGCGTTGGCGTCGCCTTTGGCGAGATCTCTTTGAGAGAGTCATCACTTCTTTGATGACGGAGGGATTGACAGAAATAGGCCTGCCCTGGTTGGAAGTTGGAGGAATCTCACCCGATGCGACTTTGGCATCAAACGGGGCGAGATCTTCGTTGGTGTTTTCTACATCTTCACACCAACGAGCTTTTCTCCTAGAGGAGAACTTCTTGGACTT
>NC_033800.1:112164454-112171241 GCF_001876935.1 Asparagus officinalis
GGTCTTTTTATAAGATCCGGTTACAATGAAAATCAAAGAAAAATAAAGAAAAATTACAACTTTTAATCCTTGTTTGTCGAACAAATCGCGAGCTCCTGTTTTGCGGTCACTCGCTTTGTGGGTTCTTCGCCTGCGCCGAGGTTTATCCGTGGACCACCGCGCGATCTAGATCCGGTCGGATCTACGCAGTACGACGGGTATTATTTCGCCAAGGAAATAATAGCCGAGGGGGGATTGGTTCACCAAGGAAACAATCACCCAAATCTCGGGATCAAAGGCCAAGCTTTGATCCGGAGTGTGCCTGCGTAGATCTGAGATCCGGTCCTCTCGAACTCTTGCCTTATTTGGCGTTGACGATCGCCGAGCACCAGATCTGGATGAGCAAGTCCTCGAAGTCCTAAAGTTTGAATCTTTTTTAGATCTGAGTCTTCAATCCAGCAGGGCTTCGCCTCCAAAAAATCCAACCCTTGAACAAATGAACCAAGCCCCCTATTTATAGGCTCTCTGAACTGTGCCCATGCACAGATCTGGGTCGGCCACCCATGGGTGGTCGGCACTGGGCCGAGCCACCTATGGGTGGCTCGGCCGAGCCCCCTTAGGCGTTGGGTTTTGTCGTTTTTCCGTTATATCCGTTTTGTCCGTGATTCGGTTGTGCGGTTGATTTGTCTGGACTCAATTTGTTGACCTGATTTGGCAGTCGATCCGAATCTTGATTTGGCAGTAAATCCACTTCTGAGTTCGAGTTCGAAACCGATCTTGATTCGGTCGTGATTCATCCGAGTCCGCTCTTGTTTGGATGACTCGTTGATTCCCCGAACCGTTGGCTTGATTCCGCACGCGAATAGATGTATTGTGTTTCTTACGTGCGATTCGTCAACCTCGTCACCTCGTTGGTTCGTCGGTTTATGCCGAGCTGTGCTAAGGGACCTATAAGCAATTTTATATGCCTACATATGTATTCAACATTATAGCACAAAGTCTCAGAGAATTCACTCTCTTAGCACAACGTTACATGCGGAACGGATTTAGACAATCCGCATGCTAGCCCGACTCAAACGGTAGTCGGTAAAGGCTTATCAAACCCGTTGAAGGCTGAGGGTTTGCCAAAAATCCTGTGAGTATTATGGTCAATCATTCCAAACAGAATTAGAAATCATAATAAAGATAAAGATAAAACCATTTCCACTAAGAGGATCAAAAGTCAAAATATTCAGGAAATGAAATCATACATCAAGCCTATGGCTAAAAATCTGCTGACTAAACTTAGACAGCTTCTCATCATAAGCTTGCCTAAGCTCATCCTGCAATTCAGCTCTGAGGGACTCTTCAGTGGTGGCTAAAGTCTTCACAGCAATCTACTCCTCAGATAAGGCAATGTGGGCTTGCAGATCCTGTACCTTCGTCATCTGAAGGATACTCAAAGTCTCCTCTTCTTCACGAAGTCTTCTTCGGAACTGTTCTATCTTGGTCTCACAAGAGGCAATAGAAAGGTCAAGATCGTCAAGTGAAGATGATCTAACAACAAGGTTGGCCTCAACTCGGTCTACCGATCCCGCTGCACCAGAATCTCGAGCTCAGCAAGAACTCGAGCATCGCGCCATGTCTGTAAGCGAGTATCCAAATTGACAACAATGAATGAAGAGGCACCTGCATCCTGGAGCTCACGTAACATCTGAAGCTCGTGCTCCAGGCAATCAAGGTCATCCATTATAGCCTTCGCCAGATCCGGATATCCTGCATCCCTTATTGAATTTATTCTGGGATCAATGAAAGGCTTAAATTGATGAAGGAAAAGTCCGCCGTGGAAGAGCTTGCCAATCATAGCATTCACGAAGGAGAAGAAGGAGCGAACTTCTATGCAGATGACGATCTTCTCAGGGTCATTGTCTGATAACAACTCCTTCACAAGGACATGAAGCCGAGAAGAAAGCCCTACACAAAAAGGAGAAATCCGTCAAAAACCTTGATGAGGAAATAAATAACATTTCTCAGTTGCTTAATTTATACCTTCTTCCCCTTGAGTCACTGGGGGTAGTGGAGGTGTAACTGCTGTGGATGTATCAGCTGATGTAGTTGGTCTCGCAGCCGGCTCAACAGGATCAGTCTCGACAAAAGCTTCTGTCAAACACAAAACGGAATTCTCAGATGCATCACATTATAGCTGCATTAGTCAAAAAATGGCTAGTCCTATAATTAACTTGAGAAGAGGCACGTACCTTCAAAATGACCATCCTCGGGATTCTTAGGGAGTGTAGACTCAGGAAACACATCTTCAGGCATTTGGTCATCAATCTGAGGAGAGCCATACATGAAGTAGATGTTGGCCTTCTTGTTTTGATGATGATTTATGAACAATTTACTTCTAATGTTGTTTGTCTAGTGTTTGTGTTTTCCTATGTATTATAGACAAACAACGTTGTTGGAGGATGGATGGATTGCGCCATAACGATCATATCCAATGGAGGTTGGAGGAATTGTGCAGTGAAGCATTGTACAATTCAAGTTCAAGATTCAAGTTTAGCTTCATCCACAACGTGTACCAAGTTGAGCTCAATGAAGATCAAGATCAAGCTTGGGTAATTTAGTTTAGGATTTATATTATGTGTGTTAAGTACGTTAAGCTCAATTATCTATACACACACATCTATTGGTTTCAGAGTATATATATAGTTATATATATATATATACATACGTTTTGGTTTCTATGCATATATATAGTTTTATATATATACATACATATGTTTTGGTTTTTCATGTTTATATATATGAAATTATATATTTCATATTTTCTATTGTGTTTTTGAAAACATTGCATAGAATATGCAATTTTGTGAAAATATTGTCTTATTAGTTTATAGACTTCATATCAGTTTATACATGTTTTACTAAGTCTATAAAAACATTTCACAAAGTTTCAAAAGTTAGTTTATGTCAAAACATCAAAATTCAAGTATCTCATATTTTCATGTTTTGGACTATTTTGTAAAATGATGATATTTTTCATTTGGGAGGTCCTTTCTGATAACATGTTTATTATCATGTCTACAATCATTCCCCAAAGTTTTACATTTTTGGAATTTATTTGATATTTTTAAACAGGGTTTTAAAATCAGCAAAACAGTTTTCAGAATTTATTTTCAAGTATCAGTTATCGGTCGACCGATCCGGTCGACCGCTCAATTATTTTTCTTGTTACTGGGCGACAGAGAGTCTGTCGGTCGACCGGTCTGGTCGACCAATAGATCCATCGGTCGACCGCTGAGATTTCCGGTCGACCGACAATAGAGCCGTTGTCTCCTAACGGCTATTTCTGAGCTGATTTGTCTGGGGCTGTTTTGTCATTTTGGTTTGGGGTTTTTGTTGAGATCTTGAGTGGGTATAAATACCCAATTGCTGATCTCTTTTCAAGTTAATCAATAAGTGTTTTAAACAAAGTTTTTTTTAAAAACAAGGGTTTAGGGTTTTACTGTTTGTTTAAGTTTGGTTTTCTGTTTACAAAGGAGGAAGTTTTCACTGCAGATTGAGGGATTCATTCTCAATCCTCTTCATCCTCTTCTTTGTGTTCTTAGACAAGTTTTCTAACTCTTTTCTCTAGCAATTTCATTATTGATTTTCATATTCTTATTATTGCTAGTTTGCTATTTGAGTTAGATTTTATTTTACTCATTGTTACACACACCCACATTGAGCTTTTAGTATTTACATACATAGTATAGTTGGGTGGTGAGAAATTGTAACTTTGAGTTGTGCTTTCATTGTGTTCTCATCCATAATTGAGAACAATCAATTATTGTATTGAGCCTTATTGTGAGAATCACTTTGTAATACACTTGTACACCGAGTGAGGAGTGTGTGGTGAGAGTCGGGGATCGTCCCAAGAGGAGTGGCGTCGGTTGACGTGCCTAGGGAGAGGTTGTAACCGAGCACTTGAGGGAGACACGGCTAGGTCCAACACTTAGTGGGTGTAGAGTGGGATTACAATAGTGTAATGATTGTAAAGTTTTCGGTTAGCTAGAAAACCGAGTGTGAGGTGTAAACGTTATTCGGGTGAACGTAGAAAACCCGGTTGATAGTGGATTTCTCCCCGGGAGTGGGGAGCGGAGACGTAGGATGGAAGGTCCGAACTCCGTGATCACTTGATTGTGTTTGAGTGTGCTTTGGTGTTCACTTTTATTTATGTTCATATCTTATATCACCATTGTGCATTGCTCATTACTATATCATCCACTATCTTGTTTAGATTATCTACCCTTGTGTTGTTTATATATCCTTGCACATACATTGCCTATATCTCATTATTAGGATATATCTTATTGTTCATATTGCTTATCCTAGCTTACAAATATTGCTGTATTTCATACTTGCTAGGATAACTTATTAATATATTTTTATTGGCATTTAAATCGGATTAGATTAGCATAAGACCCTAATCACCCCCTCTCTAGGGTCCAACAATTGGTATCAGAGCTTGGTGCTCTTTGATTTAAGGTCTAATCGCTTGCGTAAAGATCCAAGTTAGCTTATTGTGCTATCTATTTTGAGCTTTATCTTGTATCTTTCTTGCATACATTTTCTTATTATGGACATACATTATGCATCTTGTTTAGTGGCTATGCATCCATTGTTGCGCTCCTAAAATAGATAATTCGGCCATATGAGCCAATGGTGTTCTAGCATTTAACATATTTGTTAGATCTAAACAATTCGCAATTTATGGGAGCAATTATGGATAGTGGCTTATATTATACCACTTCGGAAAAATCCAAGTGGAGTGGAAATGATAAAAGAATGTTTAATATGAACAAGCTCTTTGTTAGAATAGTTTGCTTAATGCTTTGATCATTCCTTTCTAACAAATTTGTTCATTTTGATAAGTGCTTTACCAATTGTATGGGCAAATTCATAGAGCACATCAAGGGCCAACTTGGAGAAAATCGACGAGTTTGAAGGATATTCTTCAAGTGTCAGTGTGGAGCATCATCATGCACACCGGCCACTAGGCGATTAGCCCTAGCTGTGGTAAGCGATTCAGAATCCGATAGTGATATATCCATCAATGAACTCGCATGTCATTGCAATAGGTTATAGCATGCCTACACTAAGTTGCATTAATAATCTTGCATTGAATCTAACAGCAACGCATGTTAATTAAGAATCGCGATCATGAATTGCTAGGGCATCAAAATTTGATACTATTGCTAAAGATAATGTGATCCTTAAAGAAAATAATGAAAAATTAAAATGGGATCATATTACATTGAGTTCCAATGTTGCTAGCTTAATTCATGAGAAGAATGATGCCATGTTAGAAGTAGAGTCTATTAGAAGTAAATTTACATCATTTAAAAATGATCATATTTGCTCTACTTCTATTGACAATGCTTCTATGCCTAATGATGAGTTGAACAATATTAAATATCGCATTTCATCTTTAGATTCAACTCTTAACACATGCATTGTTAATAACAAGAAACTTATGGACTTATGTGCAAAGTCTCGTGCTAACTCTTCAAAACCAAGCACTCACTATGCACATATGTGTAGCAAAGTTTACAAATGCACAAATTGCGGTCGTAAAGGCCATCTTGCTAGATTTTGCTATGATGCACAAAAACCCTCTAAGGCTCATATTAATCCTTCTTGTGCATCTCATCAAGCTTCGTCATCACATTTTTCACATACATATGCACATACTCATCATGTTCATCATAAGCATGCTCATGTGTTTAAATGTGATCATTGTGGTCGATTTGGTCATTTGGCCAAATTTTGTTTTGATTTAAAGAGAGTTTTACATTTGCAAAATAATTTTAAAAGATCATCCATGTTTGCAAATGTTTCTAATGTTTCTCGTGCACATGTTTATGGTCAACAAAATCAAATGGCCCTCTTTCATTGCACTAATTGCAATCGGAAAGGTTATTTACACAATTTTTGTTTTGACCATGTTCGTGCACCATATGTGCCCAAGAGGGTTCATAACCCTAGGGCTTTGAGCTTTATTGATAGGGGTCATGTCCCTAAACAATCCGGCACCAAGAATGCTTGGGTGCCAAAATAATTCTTAAACCAAAAATTTTAGTGTTTTTATTTTTCTCTTTCTTGGTTTTGAAAAATGCATTTTAAACTTTTATGAAAACAATTCCTTTTATTGGCTAAATTCTTTTGTTTTCATGATCATTGGTTTTGCTTTAATGAGAGGTTGCATTTATATAACCCTCCGGGTTTATTGGGTGTTTATTCCCAAATCATGTTTACCGGATGCAAGAATGATTATATGGGTTGGAACAAGCTTAAGAGCTTGATATATTATTGCCTCTCTTGAAAAACAAGCTTTAGAGCTTGATATATTGTTGCCTCTCTTAAAATTCTTTTGTTAAAGATTTTGTTTTGATTTGTTGCTTTGAATTCATTATATTTCACTTATATGATGATATTTATATGTTTGTGCTTATGGATCATCTATTCGTGCCTTATAATGTATTCCATATGTGGTTTGATCAAATCCCACAAAGGAGATTCTATTTTTGATCAAACATGGGTTTTGGACTCAAATCTTGATTTATGATTTCTTTTGGTTGATTTGTTTTCATTTGAAAACTTTTTGCATGACTCTCATGTTCCTCTTCTTTGATTTCATAAATCTATTCTTTTACATGGTTTTTATGGTCTTTGATATGAGACACTATTTTTCACATTGATATATTCATACGTGTTCTCTCATTATCTCTTGAATGTGAGTGATTTTTGGCATATTATTTATGCTTGCTCACATGTTTGCCATGAT
>NC_033800.1:112172241-112173149 GCF_001876935.1 Asparagus officinalis
CCATGCAGAATATGAGAGAAATGCATGAGCAACAAATCCAGGCACTGACGAACCTGCAAGGCGAACCAAACCGCCATAATCAAGTTGTTCAGGAAGTTGAGCATACGGATGCGGATGAAGCTCGCAACCCCAATAACCCTCCCGTTAATGCAGGGGGTGGCAATGAGGATGCTAGTCACAACACCACGCTTCCACCTCAGAATCGTGCTGATGAAAACTCGGGTGAAAGTCTAAAAATCAAAAATCTAGAGAGCAAAATCAATACGTTGATTTCCGCTCAAGAGATAAAGAAGACTGGCATTCCTTGTCCATACCCGAGAGAATGGGAATCAATCCCGTATCCGGCGAAGTTCAACTTAATCAACTTCACGCCGTTTGATGGGAAGGGTTCACCCACTCAGCATGTGATTTACTTCAAATCACATCTGGGGGTCATCTTTGGCAATGAGCCTCTGATGGTACGGTCTTTCGTTGGCATTCTTCGCGGAGCCGCCTTCGATTGGTATCGCCGCCTCAAGCCAGGTAGCGTGAACAGCTGGGATGATATGGAGACTATGTTTCTCACCAATTTCTTCGACGATGACACCGAGATATCTATCGGATCATTGCTCGATGAAAAACAAAAAGACGGGGAGTTGGTCGACACCTTCGTCAAAAGGTTCCGGAACAAGGCGATGAATTGTCGGGACCCGATCACTGAGGAGTTCATTCTCCAGACTTGCCACAACAACCTTGCACTGGACGTGTTGGAAGCAATGGGAACAGTACCGTCTGACACTTGGAAAGACTTGAAGGTGCGCGGTGAACAAGCCGAACGCTTCCTCCGAAGGAAGAAGGCCGAGAGGAACCGACCGACGGTTAATCCGCTCAACTCAAACTTCGCCTCTCGTGGTAAGGGCAAGGCACCT
>NC_033800.1:112173744-112189800 GCF_001876935.1 Asparagus officinalis
CAAAACCATAATTCACTCTCGATAAGCGAGAAATTCATCTTTAGTTCGGTAATCAAACCTTCCGACAGTTAGGGTTATCTGAATCTTTTCGATTCTCGGAGTGGAGATCTCACTCTTAGTTCCACCTTTCCGGATTCTTGGGGTGGAGATCCCACCTCGAGTCTCCTTTCCAGTTGAAGATAGAATATAAAATTCTTCTTCTTCAGTGTCGGGAGATAGAATATAAAATTCTTCCTCTCCCATTTCGGGTTCGTCTTTGCCCCAAGAGAAGACACCACATTTTTCAACTCCCAAAATCTGTGCCTCACAGGTACAGGGAATTTTATCCCGAATCCTAAGTAGGGATAAGTCAATGCCTAACACGCGTTGCCGGTTTAGTCTTTCACCGATTGAAGAAGACACTAGAATTCCAGTCTAGGAAGTTTATCCCGAATCCTATGCAGGGATAAGTCTGCGCCTAACACCCGCTGCCGGTTTAGTATTTTTCCGTACAAAAAGATACCAGAGTTCGATTCTGGGGTATTCTATCCCGAAACCTAAGTAGGGATAAGTCTGCGCCTAACCCGCGCTGCCGGTTAGTACTTAACCGTTAAAAAAGAACACCCGTCCGCATATTCAACATTGTGGCAGGGTGGTATTAATAACACCATAATCCATGCCTTACACGCATGGGGAATGTCATCCTGAATCCTAAGAAAGGATATGCCGATGCCTAACACGCGTCGCCGGTTTAGTCTTTCTCCGTGGAAGAAGACACCAGAGTTCGATTCTGGGGTATCCTATCCTGAAACCTAAGTAAGGATAAGTCAGCGTCTAATACACGTTGCCGGGTAGCCTATTCCCGTAACAATGGCGAAGTCTACGTATTCGAAGTCGTAGCAGCAAGTCTAAGGGAGTTCATTCCGTTAGCACAACGTTACATGCGGAACGGATTTAGACAATTCGCATGCTAGCCCCGACTCAAACGGTAGTCGGTAAAGGCTCATCAAACCCGTTGATGGCTGAGAATTTGCCAAAAATTCTATAAATACAAGTCATAGATGTATCAACTCCATAGATTGGTCTCGTGGCTCGAGTATCCGCCACGCTCCAATTCCTTAAGAGCTTAAACTATGTATACTCCAACTTAGACGCCGGACAACGCGTCACAAGGAAGCTCAACGCCGGACAACGCGTTGTAAATGAAGATTCAACGCCGACGACCGATGGTCAGTTCTATGTTGAAACAACCAACTCGAGCTAAAAAGTCAGAAAATCGAGAATCGACTTCAAATTCAAAATTCCGACAGACGGTCAGACAATAAATGCAGCACCGGAACCCTTACATACATTCGACAAAGCACCGAACAGCCTGGGGGAATGAAGGAATCAAGAACGGAAGCCACTCCAAACATCCCGTCGTAACCAATCGAAGAATGGGACAATCATATCCAAAGTATTTCAGACTCTTCTATAAAAGAACGAGGCTGAAATACTTTGGAGGGGGTATCTGTAGGCGTATAAAACTGCCTATAGGTCCCTTAACGCTGAAACCAAGCGACCATCGGGCGACGTATGCAGACACGATTGTTAGTCCACAACGCCGATTCGACGAACCGACCATCGGGCGACGTATGCAGACACGATTGTTAGTCCACAACGCCGAAGCCAAGCGATACGCGATGAAGCAGATTAACGAGGCTACGAAGCTAATGAACCGCACGCAAACAACGGAATAAATCCACTCGCGTGCGGAATCAAGCTAACGGGTTGAAGAGTCAACGAGTCATCCAACCAAGAGCAAACTCGGATGAATCACGATCGAATCAAGATCAGTTTCGGACTCGAACTCAGAAGTGGATTTACTGCCAAATCAGGAATCAGATTTACTGCCAAATCAGATCAACAAATCAGAGTTTAAGTCAACCAAATCACGGACTCAACCGAAAACGCAAAACGACGAAACCCAACACCTGAGGGGGCTCGGCCCAGAGCCGGCCACCTATAGGTGGCCGGCCCAGTTCTGTGCGCGGGCACAGTGAAGAGAGGCTATAAATAGGAGAGGTGGTTCATTTGTTCAAAGGTTGGATTTTTTGGAGGCGAAGCCCTGCTGGATTGAAGACTCAGATCTAAAAAAGATCCAAGCTTTGGGATTTGGAGGATTTGCTCTTCCAGATCTGGTGCTCAGCGATCGTCAACGCCAAATAAGGCAGGAGTTCGAGAGGACCAGATCTCAGATCTACGCAGGCGTACTCCGGATCAAAGCTTGGCCTTTGATCCCGAGATTTGGACGATTGTTTCCTTGGTGAACCAATCCCCCTGGTTATTATTTCCTTGATGAAATAATACCCGTCGTACTGCGTAGATCCGACCGGATCTAGATCTCGCGGTGGTCCACGGATAAACCTCGGCGCAGGCAAACAACCCACAAAGCGAGCGACCGCAAAACAGGAGCTCGCGATTTGTTCGACAAACAAGGAGAAAGTTGTAATTTTCATTTCTTTTTATTTGATTTTCATTGTAACCGGATCTTATAAAAAGACCGGATCTTTGTAACCGATAAACTGTTATCAAAGTAATCAATGGAATCAACAATGAAGAAAGACACGATTTTTCCCGTGAACACGCACGGTCTGGGCTCATGTTGGCGAAGCTAAGCTCATGGGTGAGCCTTACCCTTGAATCATGTGGGTGATCTTGAATCGTAGGCAGATTTTTCGTGAGTTTGCGGAGGTAATTTTTACCGTCTACATCGACACAGAGGGTGTCTTTTTGTCCGACCAAGCTTCATGTCGACTAGTCAGGTTTCGTGTTAACTGGCTTCGTGATTCGAGTCGACACAGGAAGTGTTAACTCATCTGGTCGGGCATGGACTTGATTTTAGCCTTGTTTCAATGAAAATTGTCAACACGTTGTTTTTCATCATGACGCGCTGACCCACGTTGACCTCTATAGTAATGCATTGACCGGCATTGACTCAAGGCTACGCGTTAACTAGCATTGACCTTTATTACAACACGTTGACCGATGTTGACCTTCATAACAACGCGTTGAACGACATTGACCTAAGTCCACGCGTTAATCGACATTGACCTTCAGCAACGCGTTGATGGACGTTAACCTTCATCGCAATGTGTTGACCGGCATTGACGTAACGCTACGTATTGATCGGCATTAACATAAGGCTATTCATTGACTGGCATTGACCTAAGGCTACGCGTTGACCAGCGTTGACCCAAGGCTACGCATTGACCTGTGTAATCATTATTTTTACTCATACGTTAACTAGCATCTAAACAATTTAGGCTCTTAAGGCGTTGGAGTGGGGTAGACCAGTTTATACTCATATACTCCTGGGAGTTTCGGGAATCAGTTTAACCTCGTGTACCCGTTGGAGGTTCAAGGGGATGCAGTTTATACTCATATACTCATCAGAGTGTGAATACAGGTATCAAATACATCGAAACGGGCGAAAACAATTGAAAACGAGCAAAAATATACCGCCAAAAATACCGGGACCTCGTTTTAGGCATGAGACACAACTTGTGTCTCGGCCCTTGCCGAGACACCCCTTGTGTCTCGGCTCGGCATTAACATAAGGCTATTCATTGACTGGCATTGACCTAAGGCTACGCGTTGACCAGCGTTGACCCAAGGCTACGCATTGACCTGTGTAATCATTATTTTTACTCATACGTTAACTAGCATCTAAACAATTTAGGCTCTTAAGGCGTTGGAGTGGGGTAGACCAGTTTATACTCATATACTCCTGGGAGTTTCGGGAATCAGTTTAACCTCGTGTACCCGTTGGAGGTTCAAGGGGATGCAGTTTATACTCATATACTCATCAGAGTGTGAATACAGGTATCAAATACATCGAAACGGGCGAAAACAATTGAAAACGAGCAAAAATATACCGCCAAAAATACCGGGACCTCGTTTTAGGCATGAGACACAACTTGTGTCTCGGCCTTGGCCGAGACACAATTTATGTCTCCGTTAGGCATGAGAGAGAGAGTATGAGAGAGAGTGGAGAGAGAAGATAGAGGAGAGAGAGGGTGGCCGGCCTAAGGCATGGTGTAGGGTGTTGTACAATAGATATTTTTGTTCCCCCTCATATTTTGAATTCCCTCTCTTTTACATCACCTTCCTCCAAATTTCTTATCCATACCCACTCCTTCATAACCCATAACTCTCCCCCTTTAGGAACTCTTAATCCCCCCTTCAAGGGCTCTTAAACTCTTATTATAAAAGAATTTGAAGCCTCATTTTTCCCTCTTATTGTTCTTGGTCGAAAATCACTCTCAAGTTCAAGGGTTTTGAAGTTCAAAACTTGCGCTTTTGGCATTGGATTCAAGCTCTTGATTTGGGTAAGCTCCTCTCCATAGCCTCTTGTGCATTTGTTTTGTTTTCATTCATGAATTTGTAGGCCATGTTTAGGGCTTTTTGATCTCATGAATTGGAAAATTTGAAACTTGAATGTGGGTATGTGAAAATGGCCAAAATTTGTAGCTTTTTAGCATGAAGATGAAGTTTGAAACTTGCATTTGAGGAGCTTGAAATTATGGCTGAAATTTGTAAGGGGTTAAATGCAAAAGAGGCCAAAAATTTGGGGGCATGGGTTGCATATCCATGGTCGAAATTTGTAGAGGGTTGGATGTAGGCTTATGGCCGAAATTTTGACGGGGGTATGTGCAAAATGACCAAAATTTTCTTGAGGGAATGATGTGAAAAAGTGGCAAAAAGTTTGGGGGCTTTGGTTGCATACCCATGGCCGAAATTTTGTGAGGGGTTTTATTACAAAAGTGGCCAAACTTTCTTGAGGGGTATTTTGGGCTTTTTGACCAATAGTTGATCATGAGGGTCTTAGATGCAAAATGAACCCGTTGTTTGCATGTATGGCTCCTGTAGGTTTAATTAGACTTCAACCATAAAATCTCGTTTTATTTGTAAGATTTCGGTTAAAGTTTCCCTTATTAATTTTGGGTTCTTGAATTTATGATTGTACCTAACACCCTAATTTTCATTGCAGGTTAGCATTGTCTCCATGATGACCGTACTTTTATAGGAGTTGCTCTACTTCTCAGCACAGCGAGAGGGAGGCTCCTGTAGCTCCTTTATACGAGGGTGAGCTTTTGTAGCTTTTGTAAATTTGATATCCTCGTGTATTGCACCCTTGTTTGTCTCCTTGGCGAGTCATTCGGGAAGAGTCGATGTCCTCCTTCGTGGGGATTGAAGCTTTAAAGGACGTGTTTTGCTTGGCTAATACACATCTTCAGGTTGATGGGGGCGATTTCATGCTATATTGCACCCTCGTTTGTCTCCCTGGGTAGTTATTCAGGAAGAGCTAATGTCCTCCTTTGCGGGGATTGAAGCTTCAAAGGACGTGTTTTGCTTGGACAATACACGTCTTCAGGTTGATGAGGTAGTTTCATGCTGTATTGCACCCTGTAGGGCGGGATATATTGTCACATTATTTGTTTGACAATGTACATTATCCCTCTTGTGTAGAATAGTTGAAATCGTCTCGCCAATTAAGCAAGTAGTGACTCTATCTCGCTGATTCGTGAGATGAGTTCAACTCATTATATTGCTTTTAAAAATATCTTTTTAATTGTGCACTATCTATTTCAGTTGTGTTTCCTATGACTGGATTCCCACCTTATGCCACGAGCTTTTATAGCAGGGAGACTTTCACCACTTGTGCTAATAAGCTGCTTATTGGTTCAACTCCTCAGTTTGATCTGGCTAGACCTAAGGAGGTTACTTAGCTAGTATGAGATGGGGCTCATCATATTTTATAACAGTTGATCACAGATGTTGTCCTTACTAAAGACTCTAGCTCTACTCAGGCTTTGAAGAAGCCGGATTACTTGTTCGGTGATCATGTTGAGGACTCATGTGTGCTGACTCTTGATGATGAGAAATGGCAAAATGATGACGGCGAAAGTCCACTATATATCCCTCTTATCCCTTGCCAGTATTTGTTTGCACATTTAGAGGCGCAAGCCATGGGATGAGAGATGTCTTGGCATCTTACAGATGATCATGAGTGAGTCCACTGTGGATTTATTACCAAGCATAAGACCCTGGGCTCGGATGGGTATTACTATATTCGTGGCCTTCAACCAGGGATTCTAGGACTTGATACAGTACCGCCAGATGAAGTGTTGATAGCTGCAAACATAATAAGGAACTGTCTCACCAGACTTGGGAGGAAACTCCCTATGAGAGAGTACATGTGCTATGGTTGGGTTCACTCACCGCCTAGTATGACGAGTTATGATCTCAGATGCTGGGAGAATGAACTGAAGCACAGTAGATTGTATACATCGGTACACTCCATTATGTATGGATTACCGATCAGCAGACACCATTTCCTAGCATTGTTGGAGTTTTACAATGCTGACTCCAATACCTTCTTAACTTACAACGGGGAGTTAGGGCTAGCTCTTCATGAGATGCAAAAGGTTTCCAGACTTCCGATGGGAGATTACCCATACTAGGAGTATTTTACTACCAACCGGTAGCTGAGGCAGTTGAAGAGGGCTTCTTCTGACATGTATGATATGTTCTGGGATCTTACATGTCACTATCAAACTGCTCTAATTAGTATAGGCTCCATGGCGAAGAAGAAGAAACATATAAGCATGAAGCAGATTGCTGACTATTTGTTTCAGCACTTAGAGAGTAATTTTGGTGAAGCTATCCGTGAGTTAGCCCCTCTGACTCCTTCTGTGATTAATGACCTGATTGAGAAGATTGGTGCTCAATCCTTCACTATTGCTGCTGTTGAGGGCCCCTTTTCTGTGGGGACCAAGTTTCGGATGTTCCTGTGGCATGTGCAGAAGTGTATTTGGCCAATGACTCTTCTGGTGGGGTATCTCGCCATTTGGTTGAAGAAGTGTGTTGTTCCATATCAAATTTCTGATGCATTGTCGATTGAGGTTCTCTTCCCTACTGTCCAGTTAGCTCACCGGAAGGACCTCTCTCTACTTTCGGTGATGGTCGCCAGTATTCATTGTGGGCTTAGATACATGGTTGATGGTCTTACGCAAATGGGGCCCAAGCCTCCACTGAGATTCTTCTCGTGAAGGTTGAGCTCCCATATACATATCTAATGACATGGCTTGTCCTTCATCATCCTGATTTAATGTCAGCGCTGATTACTACCGATACCTCCGTGCCCCTCCTGCAATCATTAGAGGAGAGTAAGTAGTTTTCAAAGACTTTCACAGAGATAAGACAAGAGCTTCAGATCCACAAGTGTTGGGAGTTGTTCAAATATTTCCTCATTTCTCGGGTAGCTATGTCGATGTATTAATTGATGAAGCGAAGCCAGGGACTGGTCAGACTTCTCTTGATATGGGTTGCTTCTATTGGTTGGTGAACATTTGCCCCTGATATCTCGTCTTTCGGGTGAAGGGTCGTTGCCATATAGAGCCTTATTTGCCTTGTCGGTTCGTTCGTCGGTTCGGGTATGAACAACTATATGTTGGGAATCTGAACCGCAGTTTGAGGACCGAGGGAGGTCTTATAGACAGTGTTCGAGCATGGCTTTAGACTATGACAGGTTGCATGGGCACCACCTTCACTCTCCCTGCATCCAAGAACAAGCCACAACTTACTTTACTCAGCATCAAGTGGCTTATTTCTACGAATGAGCTCATGAATGTGAAAGACATTGCCGAGTTGGAAGCCGAATATTTAGTTCGATCTACTGTTGAGGCTGCTCGTGATGCTAAGCTTTTGAAGAAGCAGGTGAAGAAGTCTGTCAGACCTTCCCGCAAAGGCAGAGATAGGGTGGAGGATGAGGAGGAGCTCCTTCCTACCGATGACGATGAGGAGACTTCCGAAGAAGACCTTCGAGATATGTACATCGGACTTAGAGGTGGTGAGGAAGAAGTTCCGAAGAAGACTTCCGAAGAAGCTCCTTACTGTTGAGGTTGTTCGTGATGTTAAGCTTTTGAAGAAGTAGGTGTCACGCCCCGCTTCCCAAAATACCAGGGAATCGGAACGTGAACAAGCCCGCGACGTATTAGGTTGAGAATAAATATGCGCTAACATTTTTTTTTTCTTTTCTTCTTTCTTCTCAATCCAATACGCTAAGCGTCTGGAACTAAATACAATGCGAAGTCATAGGTCCCTGATCACAGATAGCAAGAATATAATGAACAAACTCAGAACAAAATGATACAAATCACAAATGAGATAACATCCGAGACATAATATTTGGGTCAAACATACCCTTATACAAAACTATCTGAATGAAATACTGAAGAATATAAAATACACTGATCAAATGGAAATGGAAGGTAGCACAAAGGAAAAATGAGGACCAATATCTAAGCTTCGGCTTCTTCTACTCTGTCTGCAGGGCACTCCAGCTGAGAATATCCTGGCTCTGGCGTATCTTCAAGCTGGACCTGTTCTTCCTCTAAGTCTGACGTACACCAGAGAAAACAGGTGTACGTCAGGGTGCATGGCACACGGCAAGACCCGACCCCACAAAGAAAATAGAATGAATGGAAATCCAATGCGAAAAACGACACGATAACAGAAACAACAAAAGAACAAACAATTGAAATCCACAAATCAACATGAAAATACTACTAAATCATGATAACATAAAGCATCCAAAATCGATCAGGTAATAATTAAATATTAACCCCGATCTATGTATGAAAAGAAACACAACTAGCCTACATCTCACAAGAAATCATACCTAGCCAATAAACGATGTTATGTAACTAGTCATTCTATAACAGGTCACCGGTCACATCTCACACAGAGTCAACGCTCCTGTCATCCTTGGTCCGAACTCAAGCAAAACTCGGGTGACGAAACAATTCCACTGACTAAAGTGATGTACACACTTCACTTTAGCCCTACAAACCAACCCCAGTGGCGACACCAACCACTGACGCGAGCCTAGAAGATACATCAACAACCTTATCCGATCACATGAACATTAACTTCCCCATCCCAACTCTTCTCATTTTTCTAAATCAACCATAATCCTTATTGAAACTCGGGTTCACCACCTAAACTCAGTTAACTCACTCACACATGTCACTAAGTCTGTTCATGACGCACGAGGCCATTAAGTCATGAACTACTAAGGGTTCTCAAACACAATCAGGAACAATCAATGCAACTAATCACGTGCAATAATATCATAACATATCAGATAATCAAGATTAAGAATTATAAATCATAAACAGAGTCTACATAATTTAGAAATATTTCCTTTTCAAAAATAATTTCTTTTAAAATTATCATAATTTTCCTCAGCTGATTCTGTTCTCAAATAAATTCTTTTTAATTAATATAATTATCTAGAAAGGATTCCGCTACCAAAATAAATTCTTTTAATTCATAATAATTATTCTAAATTAATCTTTTCTTAAAATAGTTGAACAATTTAAAATAACCCGTTTTTCCAAAATAAATTATTTTAAATCATCTATTTTAATAATTATTCAAAACCAACTCATTTTTCAAATAATCTCTTTTCTCATCATAATAATTCTAATTAATCTAGAAAACATAAATTTATCATTTGAAATCTATTAATATCGTCATCAACAATCCCACGCAGATAATAACAATTCATAATTAAACTACGCAAATAAGTCATAATAAATATAAGTATTTAAACTACGAAACATGGAGTAGGATCTTGCCTCGGGTTGTGTCGAACGAGTCAACGTCGACGTTGGTGGCGCGGGTCGGATCTAACCCGGGATCTGGTGGAGACAACGGCAGTGACAGATCTGAAGTTGACTACGGCGACGGCGAGGGGATTGGTAGGGCAACGAGCGAGGTGGTGTCGGAGGGGACTTCGACGAGGGGAGGTGCTACTGCAGGGGGAGAGGCAAGCGGGGAGGAGGTCGACCTGGTTGGGTTCAAGGAGGTGGAGGAGATGGGGCACCGACGGTGTGGAAACAGCTGCTGGGGATGGCTGCGCGGGTGCTGGAGTTGCGTCGGCGGCAGAGGTGGTGCGGTGTATCGATGGCTGGGCCGGAGCGGAGGCGAGCGAGGAGTCGGACGGTGACATTGGGAGGTTGGGAGTTGACTGGAAGGGGCTCGGCTGCGTCGGCGGGGGTAACCGGACGGCGGAGCCAGAGGTAGGGGGCGAACGGGTAGAAATCTCACTAGCAAGGCGACTGGCTGGCTGAGCGGCGGTGACGTGGATGGAGGCGAACGACCTGGGCTGGGCTGTCGACCGAGCGTGACTACGGTGGTGGAGGCGTCGGGGTTCTGGTCATGCTGTGAGCGGCCGGTTGCAGGCAGGCGGAGGGCGCTGCAGATGTGGAGAGGGTGGCTGGGAAGGCCAGCGGCGGAGAGGGAAGGGTAGGCTGGAGAAGGGCGGTGGTTCGGAGGCTGGTCGGCAGCGGCGGCTTGGGGATCGACTGGCAACGGAGCAGTAATTGGGTTCGGGGAGAAATCAAAGGGGGCGGCGGCGGTGGTTTCGTGAAGAAGAGAGGAAGAGAGAGAAACCTATAAACACACACACACGACACACCAACAGCACACACACACACAGCACACAACACATAATATATATAATATATATATATATACTTATATATATATATATATATATATATATATATATATATATATATATAAAGGAAAATTAGGGTTTTAAAAACAAAAATAATTAAAATAAATAATTGTAGGTATTTAAAAATTAAACTAATTACAGAATAATTATCTACAATTAAAAACGTACATGCTGTGCTAATACAACAGTTGATACGAAATAGTCGAAATATACTCATATTGTACAATTAAACAAAAATAATTAATAAATAAAATATATTTACTTACATTTAAAATCAAATAATTATGGGATAATTATATACAAAGTAAAACGTACAAGTTATACTAATACGACAGATAATATGTAATAGTAGAAATAATACGGCAAATTATACAAATAATACGTAATTAATAATACAATGTATTATACGAAAATATACGTAATAATAATAATAATAATAATACCACGTATTATTCAAAATGATACGTAATAGTATCGGTAACACAACAGATAAATTCCATAAATATTTACTGTACTAAATAAATTTATAAATATTTAAATCATTTAAATAAATATAAAACTTAGATTTCAAATCATAGAAAAAATCTAGAAATTCGAGAAAAATATAAATACTCTTCCAAAAATAATAATTAAATATTTAAAATACTAGAAAATTATTTTAACTAATATCAAAATTTCACGGTCCTTACACTCTACCCCCCTTAAAACAAATTCCGCCCTCGGAATTAAACCTAAGGATAGAGATATGGAAAGAGAGGCTCAGCCCAACGCATATAGAGAAGAATTCAAAATAAATTTCATATCCATAAGCAAAGGGTAATGTAAGACAAGAACAACACAAGATGAGATACAAGTTGTGACAACTAAGATATCGCTATCACATCTCAGACTCGCAACAAAATCCAAGCAAATACTATGATACAAACATATTTAACTGTGTGAACTTGTTACACAGTACTTGTAAATATATAAGAAATCTAATCAGTATAAGGTATAAGATAAGTAATAACATAGAATCAAAACAATAGGTACAATATAAATAAACAATCATATAGAGTGAATCATGAAAATAATATACAAGCTTTCATAGAACAAAGCAGAAACATATCAAGTAAGAATAAGGTCAAGTAAGAACAATAAATCTAAAATAAACACAAAAGTAAGTCAAATACAATAGAAACATAAATATAAACAACATAATAAGAAAAGTCAAAAAGTCTAAAATACATAACAGTTTAAAAAAAATATAATAGCAGGATATAACAATTGTTAATAAAACAAAAAGAACTTCAATTATGAAAAACACAATCAATACAGGTTCAAACTAATGATATTAAAACACAATGTAAGATATAAAATCAATAAAAATGAGTAAACGAGTGAAAAACAAACATCAACAGGATCATATAACAAAATAGAATGATATACTAATAAGTATAAATCAAAGATAATAGGAAAAGCAACCCTAAAGCAATTGGAATAATAATACATACAAAATAAACACAAATAAAAGAAAACATATTTAATTGATGGAATGATGAGAAGTAGTCTGAAACATAGAAAGATACAAAGACAGTCAAGTATAAATAGCTAAACACAATTATTAAAATAATTATACAATCAAATAATCATGTAAAACAGTATACAACATTTAGCAGATAAATAATTTATTACACAAATATTAAGAATTTATAAATTGTATACACAGAAATTAGAATACAACAAATAATATAATTATGTAAAAATACGCAGCACAATGCAAGTGGAATATTAGAAGGTAATTGAACATAAACCAAAAAAAGATATGATATACAAATAATACAAAGTAGATAATCATGGAAGGATAAGATGATATGACACAACAACATATAAGAAATGAATTATATGTAGTATATCATATCAAAAATAAAATAAATAATTATAATCATATATCACAGCAATCATTATCGAAAATACACACTTTATGTAAATATTATGACTAAATAAAAAAAGCAGACAAACCTAAACAAAGAACAAAATATAAAGCAAATATTAGAATGAATAAGAATCTGTATATAGAAGATAAGTAAACAAAACATAAACATAACTAAGAAAGATGAAATGATTGATAAATTAAATCAAACAACGATGATACATGTAATTAGAAGTAAATAAAGATTATAATAAGGTATACAGAACATACATAATCATAATTGAAAATAACATTACGAAATAAATATAGATAGAAACACATCAATACATATAGACAAACAAGCAGAAGCAAATCATAATAATAATCAATAGCAGAATGAAACGATACACAATAATTATTAGCATACAAACAGTTATATAAAACAAAGTAAATAATACAAAATCTTAGTTAGGCTCAAAGAAACACAAATAAATCAAAGTATAAAATAAAGATATAAAACTAAAAGGGATGAACAAGATTCAGAAACATATGATGTGTATAACAAATATAATCATTATGTATAATAAGCGTTAAAAAAATAAAAACGCATACATAATAATAAGCATATAAAAATTTGTATACTCGGGGTACTAATCATGCTAACAAAATTAATTATAATTGAAAGAGTTCACAAAATATTATGTGATAAAATAGACTTAAGAGTAAACATGTGATTCAAAATAAACATATTATATAAAATATAATAAGAAGAACATAATTATATATTCGACAAACAATATGATAAATTAGAAGTATTAGTAATATTCATAATATAAACAAGATACAACAACAATAATAATCACTATATAAAATCAATTTAGACATAGTAGTATATTGTATAATAGTCAAAAATCATATAAATACAATTAGTGTAATATACATAAATAAAATGTATAATACATAAAACATGAACTATGAAAGATAAAATAGATTTATAAACAAGTGAAAACATACAATATAACACTGTATGTGATACATAAAATAATATAGTAAATAATATAAAATTCAATACAATCAAACGATACACAAGTCAAGTCAAAGAAAATATAGTGTAAAATAATAACATATAAAATAATGACAGGCACGGGGATAGAGGAGTTATACAAAGAGAGGATAATCGCGAAGCGATGGGACAAGAACCGTGAAAAACTCTGGAGTCAAAGAGTGATAAGATAGGGACGAAATGAAATCTATCAAGAAAATAGGATAAGGGCTCAATATTAGTCTTACGGATAAAATATGATATGTATCTAAATTGTCCACTATATTCTTACTAGTAAGGACTCAGGACCGTGATCTGAACTGTGACCTGCATGGGCCACCACTAAAACCTGTCACGCCCCGCTTCCCAAAATACCAGGGAATCGAAACATGAACAAGCCCGCGACGTATTAGGTTGAGAAGAAATATGCGCTATAATTTTTTTCTTTTCTTCTTTCTTCTCAATCCAATACGCTAAGCGTCTGGAACTAAATACAATGCGAAATCACAGGTCCCCGATCACAGATAGCAAGAATATAATGAACAAACTCAGAACAAAATGATACAAATCACAAATGAGATAACATCCGAGACATAATATTCGGGTCAAACATACCCTTATACAAAACTATCTGAATGAAATACTGAAGAATATAAAATAACTGATCAAATGGAAATGGAAGGTAGCACAAAGGAAAAATGAGGACCAATATCTAAGCTTCGGCTTCTTCTACTCTGTCTGCAGGGCACTCCTGCTGAGAATATCCTGGCTCTGGCATATCTTCAAGCTGGACCTGATCTTCCTCTAAGTCTGACGTACACCATAGAAAACAGGTGTACGTCAGGGTGCATAACACACGGCAAGACCCGACCCCACAAAGAAAATAGAATGAACGGAAATCCAATGCGAAAAACGACACGATAACAGAAACAACAAAAGAACGTACAATTAAAATCCACAAATCAACATGAAAACACTACTAAATCATGATAACATAAAGCATCCAAAATCGATCAGGTAACGAGATCATGCAGCTAGCGATCAGACTAATCATCCAAGTAACAGGGGCATACACTAAATAGAATTAATACTTAAAAATCTAGAACATGAGACGTAGTACGTCGAGCGAAATAATCCAAACAAGGAAACCCTCATGTATATACCATATGTCTCAATTTGTAAATAATTAAATATTAACCACGATCTATGTATGAAAAGAAACACAACTAGCCTACATCTCACAAGAAATCATACCTAGCCAATAAACGATGTCATGTAACTAGTCATTCTATAACAGGTCACCGGTCACATCTCACACAGAGTCAACGCTCCTATCATCGGATACTGACTGTTTACAAATCCCCTACGTGCATCCAATCCCGCTACACATGCGGCCAAAGGACTACACGTAAACCGTTTTCTGCCTGGTCCGAACTCAAGCACAACTCGGGTGACGAAACGATTTCACTGACTAAAGTGATGTACACACTTCACTTTAGCCCTACAAACCAACCCCAGTGGCGACACCAACCACTGACGCGAGCCTGGAAGATACATCAACAGCCTTATCCGATCACATGAACATTAACTTCCCCATCCCAACTCTTCTCGTTTTTCTAAATCAACCATAAACCTTATTGAAACTCGGGTTCACCACCTAAACTCAGTTAACTCACTCACACATGTCACTAAGTCTGTTCATGACGCACGAGGCCATTAAGTCATGAACTACTAAGGGTTCTCAAACACAATTAGGAACAATCAATGCAACTAATCATGTGCAATAATATCATAACATATCAGATAATCAAGATTAAGAATTATAAATCATAAACAAAGTCTACATAATGATTCTGTTCTCAAATAAATTATCATAATTTTCCTCAAATGATTCTGTTCTCAAATAAATTCTTTTTAATTAATATAATTATCTAGAAAGGATTCTGCTACCGAAATAAATTCTTTCAATTCATAATAATTATTCTAAATTAATCTTTTCTCAAAATAGTTGAACAATTTAAAATAACCCGTTTTTCCAAAATAAATTATTTTAAATCATCTATTTTAATAATTATTCAAAACCAACTCATTTTTCAAATAATCTCTTTTCTCATCATAATAATTCTAATTAATCTAGAAAACATTAATTTATCATTTGAAATCCTTTAATATCGTCATCAACAGTCCCACGCAGATAATAACAATTCATAATTAAACTACGCAAATAAGTCATAATAAATATAAGTATTTAAACTACGAAACATGGAGCAGGATCTTGCCTCGGGTTGTGTCGAACGAGTCAACGTCGACGTTGGTGGCGCGGGTCGGATCTAACCCGGGATCTGGTGGAGACAACGGCAGTGACAGATCTGAAGTTGACTACGGCGACGGCGAGGGGATTGGTAGGGCAACGAGCGAGGTGGTGTCGGAGGGGACTTCGACGAGGGGAGGTGCTACTGCAGGGGGAGAGGCAAGCGGGGAGGAGGTCGACCTGGTTGGGTTCAAGGAGGTGGAGGAGATGGGGCACCGACGGTGTGGAAACAGCTGCTGGGGATGGCTGCGCGGGTGCTGGAG
>NC_033800.1:112189973-112218726 GCF_001876935.1 Asparagus officinalis
TAGTCGTGAAGGAGAGAGAGAGAGAAACCCATAAACATATATATATATATATATATATATATAAAGGAAAATTAGGATTTTTAAAAAGAAAATAATTAAAATAAATAATTTTAGGTATTTAAAAATTAAACTAATTACAGAATAATTATCTACAATTAAAAACGTACATGCTGTGCTAATACAACAGTTGATATGAAATTGTCAAAATATACTCATATTGTACAATTAAACAAAAATAATTAATAAATAAAATATATTTACTTACATTTAAAATCAAATAATTATGGGATAATTATATACACAATAAAACGTACAAGTTATACTAATACGATAGATAATATGTAACAATAGAAATAATACAGCAAATTATACAAATAATACGTAATTAATAATACAATGTATTATACGAAAATATACGTAATAATAATAATAATACCATATATTATTCAAAATGATACATAATAATATCGGTAACACAACGGATACATTCTAGAAATATTTACTGTACTAAATAAATTTATAAATATTTAAATCATTTAAATAAATATAAAACTTAGATTTCAAATCATAGAAAAAATCTAGAAATTCGAGAAAAATATAAATACTCTTCCAAACATAATAATTAAATATTTAAAATACTAGAAAATTATTTTAACTAATATCGAAATTTCACGGTCCTTACAGCAGGTGAAGAACCCTTCCTAGAATTACTAAGTATGGCATTTGCTCATCGGGCTCAGCGCTCTATTTTCCCTAAACCTCCACCGGCTCCATCAAAGCCAAGGCGAGAGGTTTTGTTTACTTATCCTAACAAGATGACTCTTGTTACCCCAGGTGGGATGGTCGAAGAAGATGAGCCTCTTATCCTCCGTCACGCGAGATTATGGTCTACCGCTGAGTCTGCCACACGAGTTGAGGTGCATGACAAATCTAACCACAAGAGACCTAGTACCCACATGGAGGCTCGCTTCGCTAAGCGAAAGAAGACAGTGAATAAGTCGTATGTCAATTCGCACGCTCGCCAGGCAAAGTTACTTAGTTACGTACCCATTAGAGGAGGAGGTAATCCCCTACCACCATGTTGCCTCTAATTGGTTCTCTTATGGATTCTTCAAACTTTATCATGTCTCGTGTTTCAGAGGGTCTTGAAGAAGGTGAATTTCTGTACGAATTCATCTTCTACAACTTCAACCATTTTGAGGGTCCGAGCTTCGTGCAGCAGATGTGTGATGCTATCAATGATGAGCTCGTGCCTACCGAGGTTGGCAAAAGAGTTGGCTAGGGTATCAATGTTGAGCCGAGGATTCCATGTCCAGGTATATCTAACACCGGTAGTACACCATTCAAGTGGCAATTAAGGGAGTTAGGCGATTCAGAATTTGTTCACCCTTTTATTATTTCCGTGCTTCATTCTCTTTTAGACAAATTGAAGGATGCGGGCACTAATGTCGGGGTAACATAATCTTTTGAACTGCCAGAGGTGAATCTGATTTCCACTATAATGAACTCTAGCTTCTTTCTCTTTACTCAACACTTAGGCTCTTATATAGATGCCACCGTAGGGGAACTAGTTGAGGAGGAAGTATTTCATAGTGTGGACCCTGGAGGATTCAGTGGGCACGTATTCATCTCAGTGCCTAGCTTCTTAGGATCTGATAACAGGCTACTTGTCGAGATGTCGGCCGAGTTGGTCACTCGAGAGGCTGCAAGACCATCCATTGAGCGTGGTTCATCTGCAAGTATGCATCTACTTCATAGATTACATTTTTCATCTGTCAATATTTTATTTAACCACAAGGAGTTTTAATTGTAGGACCAAGCACTTGGGCTGATAAAGCTATGATCATTGGCATTCTTGACCTGTCTGAGGGTTCTGTCCCTTCGTCATTGGAGGGAGCCACGACTACGGCTCAGCCACCTAGTTCTCTGCTTCACGCAACTGTTCCTTCTGATCTGATAGACACAAACATCGTAAGGTCACCTGCAGGAGTCGATATACCGATGATAGTTATGCTTACCATCATTTCGGGAGTTCCTAAGATTAGGTTAGCAGAGCCAAGTTCAGAACATCAAATTGAATGGACTTGTGCTGGCGCTGGTAAATTCGTAACTTGCTCTGAGTTTCCTCTGCAATATTCTAGAATTTCTTATTCTTCTACACAATTACTTGCAGGTCTTCGACCATCTCCATACGAGTGCATCATGGTCTAACTATTTGATATTGATCTAGACAAGGACATATTCTGTATAGATCTTGAGAGTTTTCTCACCTTCTTGGGCAAAATGGTGAAGAGGATCGTTCATAATGGATACTATTTTGATCACTTTAGACGATCTCTTGGCCGCCATATGACGATGATTAGAGAGGAGGGGTACTTAGAGCTAGCTGATTCCCTCACCACAGATCTCGCTATATTAGAGCGTGAATCCTAAGAGTTAGTGGAGTGAAAGACTGGAGGTGTTTCCTTGTTTGTTACTACTTAGTTGGAGTCCAAGCTAAAGCAGTGGCATGACACCAGAGCATCCATCAAAGACGATCTTCAAGCACAAGATAGCTTTGTTATGCAGATGAAGGCTAATCTCTTGAGGAAGGACAAGGCTAGGGCTTAATTACTTAGCTCTTTAACCTTGGCTGACAAGAACATAGCCGATCTTGAAAAGGCTCTGAAGTACGCCAAAGAATCCCGTGCCATTCTTGAAGATGAATTAGCAGATGCCGAAAAGTCTTAGAGACAAACACTAGAGAAGTTAGAGCCCATAGAGGAGAAATTGGCTAAGTTGGGAAGCGAAGCCGCAAAGATACTTGATACATCCGAAGATTCGATCCAGGCTGAGCTACAGGCTAAACTCGAGCAGAGTTATGCAGATGAGCTCTCTACATTAGAGCTTCAGATTTTTAGTCACAGATTGTATTCGAACTGCTAGCTTCCATTTTTGTATTTTTATTTAACTTGACTTTATTAATGAAACAAAGTCTTTTACTTAGCGCATTCTCCTTCTTATTATGATTTTTATCCGATCTAGGAGAAATGATCACAACACTTATAGGATTTTTGGCAAATCCTCAGCCATCAACGGATTTGGTGTGCCTTTACCGATTACCGTTTGAATCAGGCTAGCATGTGAATTGATAAAATTCGTTTCACATGTAACGTTGTGCTAAAAGAATGAATTCTTTTAGACTTAGCGCTATGATTTTAAATACATAGACTTAATCCTCCCTTGCAGGGTGTTCGTAAGATTTTTGGCAAACCCTTAGTCATCAACAGATTTGGTATGTCTTTATTGATTACCATTTGAATCTGGCTAGCATGTGAATTATTAAAATCCATTTCACATGTAATGTTGCGCTAAGAGAATAAACTCTCTTAGACTAGGTGCTATGATTTTAAATACATAGACTTCGTCGCTTTCACGGGAACGGACCACCCAACAATGCGTGTTAGGCGTAGGCTTATCTCTAATTAGGAATTGAGATAATATCCCCCAGACATGGATTCTAGTGTCTTTTCATGGTGAAAGATTAACCGACAATGCGTGTTAGGTGTAGGCTTATCTCTGATTAGGGGTCGAGATAAAATCCCTCATACGTGTGAAGCATGGATTTTGGACTTATTAATAACGGCCTGCGACGATGTCGAATACGTGGGCTTTCTCCATTTTATGGGAATGCGCTACCTGGCAGCATGTGTTAGATGTAGACTTTCTCTGTTTAGGGATCGAGATAAATTCTCCCAAGCATAAATCCTGGTGTCTTTTCACGGTGAAAGATTAATCGGCAATGCGTGTTAGGTGTTGACTTATCCCTACTTAGGATTCAGGATAAAATTCTACATGCGTGTGAGGCATGGATTTCGATTGTGTGGAAAGATTGTGTCTTCTCTTGGGGCAAAGACAAAAACCCAATGCTAGAAGGAATAATTTTATATTCTATCTCTTGGTCTTCTTTTGGGGTAAAGACGAACCTAGTGTCGGAAAGGAAGAATTTTATATTCTATCTCCTACAAAAGAAACTTATAGCAGAATTTCCGCTCTAAGAATCAAAATGATTTGGATAACCCTAACTTTTATAGGATTGGTTACCCAATCTAAAGATAGATTTCTTGTTTATCAAGATGATATTGGAGAGAAAGAATTTTGTATTCTATCTCCTACGAAAGAAACTCAGAGTGGGATCTCCACTTCGAGACTCTTTAATGGTGAAACTAAGAGTGGTATCTCTACTCTGAGAATCGAAGAGATCTGGATAACCCTAACTTTTAAGGATTGGTTACCCGATTGGAAGACAAATTTCCCATTTACCGATATGGAATTCCAACTTTGATCGAAACCATAGGAAGGTCTGACCAAGTGGAGAATTGAAATGACCCTAACTTTTATTGGTTTGATTGTTCAAATTGGATGGAAGCCTTTTGTTTATCGAAAGGGAAATCTGGCTTTGAAAGTGGGCCTCTCGTTTATTGAAAGAGTTAAAAGGAGACTTTGGCTCTAGTCCTAACTATAGAAAGGTTTGACCATGAAACAGTGGGAGTGAAGATACAAATAACAGTAAGAATGTTGACTTATACAGATCACTCAGCAGGGGTTTTGGTGCCAAGTGATAAGATCTTGACAAGAAGGGGGTTCGATTTTACCATATATCATCAGATTGAGATTTCAAGTGTTGTGTTAGGACTTTTAACAGCGGGAGTGTTAAGTACACAGACACAGTGGGAATTGGAAGGACTCAGCCAAAAGAATTTTGTGGACCCACTGTCAATTGATTTGATTAGTGAGGGATTTTGTGGTGGAGGACCATGATTCATTAAGTACCCCATAACCGTATTGTGGGAGTTTCGCGAGGAAAGATTGAACGAATGGGGCTCTCAAACCTCATCTCGACAGAAGAATGTTCCAAAACATAGTGGGAGGGTTTTAATCATCTTGGAAATAATTAAATAGACATAGTGAGAGGTTCTTGATTATTTTTAGTATCATGATTAAGAATCAATTGGTTTTGGGTTATCCTTAAGAATATCCTGTGTAGCATTCTTCAAGAACTTCCTACTAAATAGGTTGTCCCGAACGTACTATGAATAGTACTTCTTTTGGATTTTCCTATTTATTAGCATCATAAGTTTATCACCGTTTTGGGTGACCAAACAATATGCATCGTTCGAGTAAATTGTTTTTACCACGAATGGTCCTTCCTATTTGGGTTAGAATTTTCCCTTCTTATTGGAATTGAGAATCATCAATCGTCGAACGACAAGGACCAAGTCTCCTTCCTTAAAGCTCCACTGTCGTACTTTCTTATTGAAAGCCCTAGAGATTCTGGCTTGATAGAATTGAATTTGTTGTTGGGCTTCTAAGCGCTTTTCAACTAACATCTCGAGTTCTTCAAGACGTTTATGCTGTTGTTCCTTAGTCGTCATCCCCGTTGCGAGAGAAATACATAGGGAGGGAATCTGAATCTCTAATGGAAGGACGGCTTCACATCCGTATACTAGGGAATACGGGGTTGCACCCGTAAGTGTGCAGACTGTCGTGCAATAGGCCTAGGGTGCTTTGCCAAGTTTGTTATCCTAGTCTCGCTTGTTAGTTCTCACAAGCTTTTACGAAATCTTTATAATTGTTTTGTTAAAAACCTCAGCCAATCTGTTTGCAGTGAGATTGTATGTTGTTGATGAAACATCTTTAATACTGAACTTCCCGTAGAATTTGATGAAGGCATTACTGACAAACTGAGGGTCATTGTCATGGACGATTCGCCTTGATACACCATATCGATAAATAATGTGGTGTTTGATGAACGCGATGATGTTCCTCATCTTTACTTCTCTGAGCGGAATGGCTTCGGCCCACTTTAAGAAATAACCAGTGATTGCCAAAATGAAACACTCGACTTTAACTGATGGTAGGAAGATAGAACCAACAATGTCCATTTCCTAATCTCAAATGGCCATGAAGTGGACGAAGGGTGCAAATGCTCCGAGGGTTGGTGCATGTAGTTTGCATGCATTTGGCACGTATGACACTATCGGGCGTAATTGATTGCATCCTTGATCATGGTTGGCCAATAATATCCTATTATTCTGAGACGATCGTAGAGCTTGGGAAAATTAGTTAGTGTGAACCACAGATTCCGTCATGTGCTTCCTTAAGAGCCTCCCCCGTCTCTTTGATTGAATTACATCGGAGTAACAAACCATTCTATGCATGACGATACAGTGTCTGAGTTACCGTATTGTAATAAAATCTCGGTGCACTTTGCTAGACCGAGTCTCTTTCTTTTATGTCTTCTGGTAAAATATCATGCAAGACATAATCAATAATAGCGAAACACCAGTCTCAAGGTTCGAGTTCAATTCTGGCCGCGTGTGCTTCTTTGACATCAAGGTGCACTCTGGTATGAAGAGCTGGTGAGTTCTCACAGTGACCAATTGTTCTATTTAGAGAGGCTATGCCAGAGATACTGCTAATATTGCTAATATATCTGCATATACATTTTGGAGACGCTAGATGTACTCAATGAAATATCCTTTAAAAAGATTCTTACATCTCGACGGCCGCCTTGTGGTACGGAATCAGGCTCTAGTTTCTGACTTCATACTCTCCATGTATTTGGTTGACTATTAGTTGAGAACCACCAAAAGCTTCGAGATATTTGACCCCCAGCTCTTTGGCGAAACTGAGTCCTATGAGTAGCGTCTTATTTCCATCCCCTTTTATTGATGTTGGATTATCCTTAAGAATATTATATGTAATATTCTCCAGGAACTTCCCGTCAGATACAAGGGAAATAGCTATACTCATATACCTGTTAGAGTTTTAGAAGAAGCAGTTTATACTTATATACTTTTTAGAGTGGTCACCGATATTCACTAGGTTTGTTCTCTGATTATGATGCTGACCTCAACTAGGTTTTGGATTCTATTTTTAAGAATGAAGCAAGCCTTAGTGGGATAAAGGACTCTCCTATGGTACGCATAGTAGTTTGGGTCTGAACTTCTGTTGGCTTCCTCCTGATTTTTGATAGGTGGCAGCTTGATTTTGTCGTGGTTCAGGAGGCACTTGAGTATGGATGGAGATTCATGATCTTTAAAAGGGTACCGCTGGGTTTGAGGAGACTGTTGTGGCGATTGCTGTTGTAATGTTTGATCAACAGTAGCCACATGCACTGTTAGTTGGTTACTCTCAGCCCTCTTTCTTTTGAGAAAGTGTTTAGCGGAGGTGGTGAATGACTCTCCATCCTTCTGCTTCTTGTCCTCACCTTCATCTCTCATTGAGTAGTGTTGAGGAGAAGTAATCGGGCTACCCTTGGTATCATAGGGGGGATGTAGTTGAACTATCCCTAGTGTTATTGAAGGCTATTTCAATCTTGATGACTTTATCCATGCTTTGATTACTATCGTATGCTCCATTTCGGACGGGTGTGACAGGTATAGTGCGAGGACTAAACTCAGCCCGATGACTAGACTCAGGTAGTTGAAGCCTTTGAGCCTGCAACTCCCTTATTTGCTGCATGACCAACTCCATCTCAGCTTCAAATTCTTCTTTCTGCTTGGTTAAAGCTTCTTGAACTATTTGGGTTAGCTATTCAGGAGTGATAGCGAATGCCTCTTTGGTGCTTTTGGAAAGATGTAATAACTCTTATAGAGTTATCTTTGCTGGGATGTTAGCCAGTTGGTCATAATATCGAAGTGGTATGAAGTGTTCAAGCTTCCCGGTTTATCTCCTCCAATTGGACGATTGAATCGAGACAGCTTCGGGTTCTGAACCTCTTGATGCTGGGGGTCTTTATCTTTCTACTTAGCTACAGTCTCCTTTTGTTTATGGGTTGACTCTACCAAGAAGTTCCTTTAGAAAAATTAGGAGTGGTTGTAGCCACCCCCTGTTTAGCTGGCTAATTGGCCCTTTTGGAATAGTCGAACCGATATTCGTTTCCACTTCTAGTGCAAAGGTCAGTTCTTCACTGGTAGCAAAAGCTTCATGCTCATCATCAGAAGGTGGGAGCAGGGATTCCTTTCTTATTTTCCTCCGGAATAGCTGTAGTGGCACAACAAGATTTCCCCTTGCATTTGGACTTGGATTTCTTCTCGGAGGAGAATCCTGTCCATTGCTCATCTTGAAGCAGATCAGGATGAAACTAAAGAATTTTACCATTGGGAGCTGTGTATGGTACTAGTCCTTTCTGGCATTGTCCGTGAGGATCTTCATTAACTATCCTCATCTCTACCTTTGACACAGGTTCTGGTTGAAACCACGTGAGGGGAACAGAGCCGAAACTAATGCTTATTGTGTTTGCACCCACTTTCTTCTCCTTGGGTTGCTTTGTGGTGATAATCCCAACATCAATCAAGGCTTGAATCTTGTTTTTAAAGTCATAACATATCTTGGTGGGATGATGAACTGCTCTGTGGAATGCGCAGTATCGTGGATCGATAGTCTTCTTGGCACCATCGTGATTGGTGATTAGGGGTAGCTTGATCTTGTTATTCTCCAATAGGTATTTGAAGATACCAGGGACCTTGTCTTCCTTAAAGGAGTATTCCTTTGGGAATTTCGTCTCAAAAGTCTTCTGTTGCCTTGGTGGTCGTTGTTTCCATTGAGGTGATTGATGCTTGGGCTTTTGTTGTTGTGGCTGCTGTTGGGGTTGCAATTGTAATGTTTTATTTGCATCCACCGCATTCGCCTGTGCCTTCCCTTTACCACGAGCGAAGAAGTTCTGTTTTGGGGCATTAGTCGTGGGTTGACCTCTTTCGGCTTTCTTCCTTTTGAGGAAGCGTTCGGCTTACTCACCACGTACTTTCAATTCTTTCCATGTCTTGGATGGTGCGACACCCATAGCTTTCAGCACGTTTAAGGAAAGGTTGTTATCACATATCTAGAGGATGAATTCCTCTGTGACCAGATCTTGGTCGTTCATCTCCTTATTCCAAAAGCGCTTGATGAAGTTCTCAACTTGATTCTCCATCTTTTTGTTTCTCATCATATAGTGTCCCGATTGACACCTCCGTGTCATCATCGAAGAAATTGGTGAGAAAAATGCTCTCCATGTCATCCCAGCTATTGATACTTCTTGGTTTAAGATGACAGTACCAATCGAAGGTGGCCGCATGAAGGGTCCCCATGAATGATCGTACCATCAGAGGTTCATTGCCTAAAATGACCCCTAGGTGGGACTTGATGTAAATCAGGTGTTGAGTGGGTGAAAAATTTCTGTCGAATGGTGTGAAGTTAATTAGGTTGAACTTTTACCAGATACGGAATAGATTCTCACTACCTCGGATAAGGACACAGAATGCCGGTCTTCTTTACCTCTTGAGCAGACATCAAAGCATTGATCTTGCTCTCAAGGTCTTTCATCTTTAAATCTTCACTTGCATCTTTCTTCGAGTGACTTTAAAGAGGAACGGTGCGGCCACCCCCAGTGTTGGTATTGATGGTGGGGTCACCCCCAGCGTTGGGGCCATCCTCAGCATTTTTATCATTGGGAGGAGTATAGACATTGATATTCTCATCCACTTCTAAGTCTCTATCTACCTGATTGATAGTGTGGCGATGACTAGATTCACTATGCTGATTTGACAACTCTTGGAGCTACTGGGTGTGTAAATCCTAGACCTGTTGTACGGTCATCTCCATCTCGATTTTGAAATCCTCCTTCTGTTTGGCCAAGGCTTCTTGAAGGAGCTGGACCATCTGCTCAGTAGTGATTATGAGCGCTTCTCGAGATCACCCCATACTAGACATGGTGTTATCAGAGCCAATTGTGGAGCATGTATCTGATGTCTCATCATTCAAAGATCATCCTCTACTCTATCTAGGACTCATAGTCCTAGACCGTAGGCAAGTGAGACGTTGAGATGCTCTAGGGAAAGGATCAAGACTAAGACGTCGAGTTGACTTACCCTTATCGACCATGTTAATGGTGACTTCTGGAGGTTCACCGCTCTGACTGGCTGATCTACTTTTACGGACGTGCCTTGGTTTAGGATTGGACACTTCAGTAGAGATTCTTTTGAATACCGAGATCCTCTTGTAGGCATCGAAAATTGCCTATAGTTCTCCACAACCGGTTCAGTGTCAACGAGCGACGATGAACGTCACCATCCAATCCACATGAGCCTAATCGACGTCGACAAACGACTGAGGTGAATCGACGAGTTACGTGAGCAGATAGGACTTCGGAATCACGAAGACCCGGACCAATCGGAAAGCCCGACACTGTTCACAAAAAGGACAATGCCCTCCGTGCCTCGACCACTCTAAAGACAATCCAACCATCAGAGCGGATCGAACTCTTCGTCACGCATCCAACGCACCCGGAATCACTCAAATCCGAGTTCGTACGAAGAATCTACGGGGAAACGACCAAAATGCACCTACGGACGTCTCGGAATCCCGAAACACCCCCAGGGGTGTCTCAGAAATTCCGAGACACCCCAGGGGTGTCTCGGAATTTCCGAGACACCCTAGGGTGTCTCGGAAAATCCGAGACACCCTAGGGGTGTCTCCGAAAAGCCGAGACACCCCTAGGGGTGTCTCGGAAATTCCGAGACACCCCTAGGGGTGTCTCGGAAATTCCGAGACACCCCTAGGGGTGTCTCGGAAAATCCGAGACACCCCTAGGGTGTCTCGGAATTTCTGAGACACCCCTGGGGGTGTTTCGGGATTCCGAGACGTCCGCAGGTGTATTTTGATCGTTTCCCCGTAGATTCTTCGTACGAACTCGGATTTGAGTGATTCCGGGTGCGTTGGATGCGCATCACGTCTAATTCATGAATGGGCGCACTGGAATCACCTTCCAAGTTCTGGAACAAGTAGCTGGCAAACTGCTTCAAGCTGACCTGCCTCTTCCTTCTCGCTTGAGGAGAAGTTTGGATCAAGGAAGTATAGTAGTGGCAAGTAAGATCCCAGAGTGTGTCATACATGTCCGGAGTATCTTTCTTCATACACTCCAGCTGCTGGTTCGTAGGGAAGTACTCCTGATACGGACAGTCCCCCATCGGAAGACCCGAAACATAATGCATCTCGTGCAAGGCCAACCCTAGCTCACCTCCGCTGGTCAGGAAGGTGTTGCTATCGGGCATATAAGTCTCCAGCAAAGCCAAGAAATGGCGACAGCTGACTGGGATGCCGTACATAGTAGCTCGTATGGGTGCATACAACCCACTGCTCTTCAGATCCCTCTCCCAGCGCGCCAAGACGAAACCAGTCATGCGCGCCCACCACCCTTTGGCTAGGGAGGAAGCCCAGCCATAACATCTGTACTCCGATGGGGGTAACTGTCTCCCAAGAAGAGCCAGACGGTTGCTCACAGTCGGAGCAGCAGCTGACACCTCGCCTGGGGGTGCAGTATCAAGACCCATGATCCCGGGTCGTAGACCACGCACGTCATGATACCCGTCAGAGCCAGGAGTCTTATGGTGAGTAGCATATCCGCATTGAACCCGATCAGCATCTTAAGTAAGATGCCAAGACATCTGCCTGTCCACGGCTTGCCCCTTCAAATGACTGAAAGAATAATGGCGTGGAATCGAAGGGATGTACAAACAGGCTCCCCCGTCAAGAGTTAACCAATGCTCCTCACAAAGAGTCAGCGTGGCAGGATCCCTGACATGATCTCCAAATAGAAAACCCGGCTTCTTTAGAACCTGAGTGGAAGTAGAATCAGGGGTGAAGGAGGCATCTGTGATAAGTTGGCGCAAGCAATGGCGCCCTCCTTCCTGTATCGAACGGCAAGAGTCATTTGGACGATCCCCGTCGAACCGAGGAAGTGGGCCAACAGCCTGCCTAAGAGTAGCAGAAGAGAAAACCTCCCGACTACATCCGGTGTTGGCGTGAGGAGGAAGGCTACCCGCGAGAAATTCCACTGCAATAAAGCATAAGGGCGGAATCAGAAAATCCATCTCATAAGAAGAATGATAGACTCATCCACGGAATAATTGGAGAGACGATTTTGAGTGACCTACACCAGAAGGACGGCATGCGTCATCACGTGAATAACGTGGTAACGTACACCGACCTATAAGGTGTAGGACAACACAAAATCGCCCCAATATATCCGAAGACTTGAATTGGCTAAGCAAAACAAGTCTGAAACCTTACCCTCCGCGAGAGAGGTATCGGTTCTTCCTTCATGACCCGCAAAGAGGTCAATCAGGGATGTAAGACAAAATCTCTGCATAAATTCTCACCCCCGAAAAATGAAGCCGCGGGAGAGGATGTCGTGGGGACCTCCTCCTCACTATGCTGTGAACGAGAACGGCTCCTCCGGGGACGAGATCGACGCGGAGACATTGCAAATCTGCAACGAAAAGCAGCAAGTCAGGTACAATCTAAAACATGAATATACGAAATTTAAAAGGGAAATTAAGAACTTTAATTAAAATCCTATACACGAATAGGATTTCATAATTGAAGTCTAATTAAACCTACAAATTTCGTGCACGATGATTGTCATCTTTCGTAGTGAATTTTGGTGAAATACCCAAAATACCCTTTGTGTTCAAGGCCAAAATCTAGGTCAAGGACACGCGTGACCCGGGTCATGATCGTCACATTCGATCATATAACACCCCGGTACCCCACAATTTCGGTTAAAATTTGCAAATGAGCCCTTTTGCAGAATTTAACCAATTTTGCAAATAGACCCCTCTAACAACTTTTGGTCCTCTCGCCTAAAGTACCCCTCAAACTTTCGGCCAAATGAGCATGTAATATAGGTCTTAACTTCAGTCCTCTATTACATGAACACCACCCCAATTCTTTGGCCGAATTTGCAAATAAGCCCCCAAAGTTTTCAGCCCCATATTTGCACATAAAACCCTCAATAAAGTATGGTCTTTTTGCATAAGACACCCATCCAAATTGTTACCAAAGGGGAATGAAATCCAAGCCTCAAAATTTCAGTCCCATTTTGCAAATAAACCCCCACGAATTTTGCAAATAAACCCCCCAAAGTTTCGGCCATTACCTCTTTTTGCACAAAACCCCCCCGAAATAATAGTGCATACATGCCCCCTAGTCTACCACAAGGATAAAGATGCAACCTTTACAAGAAAGTAAGAGGATTATAAAGAAGAGCTTACCCAAATCAAGAGGCTTAAAATCCCCAACTCCAAAGAGCCAAAATCCGAGCTTGAAGGTGGAGGAAGAAACCCTAGTTGGAGTTGAAAATCTTCGGCCAATGAGGAGTACGAAAATCCGAAATTCCTTGAAGGTTTGGAGCTTTTGAGAGAAGTAAAATAATGGAGGAAGGCTCTTGGGGAAGGAGAACCCTCAAAACCGAAATAGAGGGGGAGGGGTTCGGTTTTGAGCCAAAAAGGGGGGAGTTTCTCTCTTGGAAATTTGAAAGGAGGGAGGGAAACAAAAGAGGCAACAGATTTGAATCAAAGAAGAAAGTAAAAGAGGGGGAAAACTAAAATAGAAAAAGACAAAGAAGCACATGGGGGGGGACCACGGCCTTGCCAAGGACACCCCTAGGGGTGTCTCGGCCTTTGCCGAGACACCCCATGGGTGTCTCGGCAAAGCCGAGACACCCCAGGGTGTCCCGGTTTTGTCGGGACACCCCCGGGGCGTCTTGAACCTGTTTTGACCCCCCAAACTTCGTTTGAACCCCTAAATGTTTTTTTTTTAACCCCCAAAACACTCTGATTCTTTGCCAATGGTTTAATATTGATGAACTCCAAGAGTCAACCTTTGACGAACCAAAACCCTAGGGTGGACGCCGGTCAACGCGTAACCCCAGGTCAACGCCAGTCAACGCGTTGCAACAAAAGTCAACGTTCGAGGATGAAAATCCACACCAATCAACGTTTGACGATTCAAAACCCTAGGGTGGACGCCGGTCAACGCGTAACCCTAGGTCAACGCCAGTCAACGCGTTGCGACAAAAGTCAATGTATGGCGATTCAAAACCCTGGGGTCAACGCCGGTCAACGCGTAACCCTAGGTCAACGCCAGTCAACGCGTTGCGACAAAAGTCAACGTTTGACGATCCGAAACCCTAAGGGCAACGCCGGTCAACGCATAACCCTAGGTCAACGCCAGTCAGCGCGTTGCGACAAAAGTCAACGTTTGACGATTCAAAACCCTAAGGGTCAATGTCGGTCAGCGCATAACCCTAGGTCAACGCCGGTCAACGCGTTGCAACAAAAAGTCAACACACGGTGATCCAAAACCCTAAGCCAGTATAATGTGGCAGAGGTAGTTCAAAATCAACTCAATGAAACGAGCCAAACTCAATTCATCAGCTGCAAATTCAAGACTCCGACGACGGCCAAGCGATAAACGCAGTGCCGGAAGAACTTCGGTTATTCGTCAAAGCATCGAATAGACCGAAAATCGAAGGAGCCAAGAGTTGAAGCTAACCACAGGTCCTTATGCCGACTGAAGGCTAGACCAATCACATCCAAAGTATTCCGGCCTCTTCTATAAAAGAAACGAGTCCGGAACACTTTGGAGGGGGTATCTGTAGGCATCGAAAACTGCCTATAGTTCTCCACAACCGGTTCAGTGTTAACGAGCGACGATGAACGTCACCATCCAATCCACATGAGCCTAATCGACGTCGAGGGTGTCTCGGAAAATCCGAGACACCCTAGGGGTGTCTCAGAAAAGCCGAGACACCCCTAGGGGTGTCTCGGAATTTCCGAGACACCCCAAGGGTGTCTCGGAATTTCCGAGACACCCTAGGGGTGTCTCGGATTTTTGGAGACACCCCAAGGGTGTCTCAGATCTGTGCGGACACCCCTGGGGTGTCCTAGATCTGTGCAGACGCCCCCCCCTCTTGGTTTCCTATAAATAGGACCCCCTTACCTCATTTGGAATGATCTGGATTTTTGGAGAGCCTCGGCGAAGCCCTGCTGCCGCAAACACTGATCGAGCACTTCAACCGAGGAGGAGAGGTCTAAATCAGCCTTCATCACCCGTTCTCATCTTTCCTTAGTATTAGCCTTTAGCGTTAATACTAAGAAGAGCTAATACCTCGCTTTAGCCGAGGTATACGCTTATAACTTCTAGATCTCACGCGGATCGACGAAGTTCTGTCCGATATTTCTGGATTAGAAGTTTCTAGATCTCACGCGGATCGACGAAACTCTGTCCAATTTATCCGGACCGGATCTGATCGCCCCGGTGGTCCACGGATATCAACATCCCCGTCACAGGCCAAAGACCCACGCAAGCGAGACCGCACCAAAACGGGATCTCGTGTTTATTTTCGATAAAGTTGTAATCTTTGTTTTGGTTGCATTCTTGTTGTAACGTTTGAAGTTGTAACAGATTCAAAAGCAATGAAAACACCGACTTTCACCGAAAACACCTCTATGGAGCGGTCTTAGGGCAGCTACATACTGATAATACTACCCTGATTAATCTCTCATAAGGATAGTGAGAGTTCGTTTCTAGTATAACATTGTTGTCTGTCGGACACATCTGGTATAATCCTATTGCCTGTTCACTTGTTCTTTCAGGTATAACACTATCATCTGTCAGATGCATCTTCTTATGATTAGGTAACGCCTTGTTGATGTTCATAGGAGTCATTCATTTGGAATCACACCTTTGTGAGGGTGAAATCCTAACGGGCTCTTGGTTTTCTGCACGCACCCCCAAGCGGGTGGTCACAGGAATAGTCTTCTTAGGAGGTCATGCATGACCCCCGGTCTAAAGAGTCACTTAGGATTTGTTTGCTGGGCCCAAGCGTTCTTTGATAGGATTTTTGCCTCTATCTTCGTGTAGAGGACTTAGGCGATCCTTTAATGGAATTCTGAATTTGGGGAGATCCATATTGCCGTAGGGCTTCACTAGAGGTGGGGAAGTAGGAGGAGTGGGATCTAAAATTGATGAAGGCTGGGGAGAAGCCTTGGAGGTCGTACTGAGTGAGAGACATGACTTGGGTCTCTTATCAGGTAGAGGTGCCTTAACTGTCTTCGGTGCAATTTTAGGAGTTGTCTTGGGCTTTGGCACGCAAACCTTTAGATCTTGGTGATTCTTTGACCACCTCTTCTTTTTACAGTTGTTATGCCTTTTGTATAAGGATCTGGGCATGTGCAAGAACTATAGAACGCTTCTGGATGCGCTCCTTGAGAGTACAACAGGTTCGTTTGACACGAACCCATTTGTTAGTCGATAGTTAGAAGGAGGATCCCGATGCTTGTTGTGACGATGGCTTAGCCACTTGGCTCCTTCTAAACTCTAGATCCGCTTGGTAGCGGAGTTCATCTACCTCCTTCAAAGCTTTGGCAAATTAGCAGGGAAAACGTTGGCGGCGCCTCTGGGGAGCCCTCTTCATCAGCACTGGTGCGCCTTCGACGGGTGACTCTTTAACCTTTAAGGAGTTGTCACAAATGTAAAATCCGACTTTCTTGGAGGCAAGAGAGGAGTCTTCAATAGTACTTAGGTGAAGATTATCACCCCGGGTTTTCAAATCTGAAGGCCAATTAACCTTCTTCACGGAAGTGGTCTTCTTACGCTTGCAGGGAGAGGAAGATCTATAGGAGGAGGAGACGTACTCCTCGAACTTTTGTTAGTCAATATCATACTCGACCTCTTCGGTAGCAACGCTGTTGGCTCCCACTGTAGTCGCTAGCATGTTTTGGTCAAAAGTTATATTTTTCATTGTCATTGAACCTGTTATAATCATTTATTGATTACAAATTCAAAAAATAAAAAAGTTGATATTTTTATAAGATCTTCTTACATAATAAAAAATAAAAGATTATAACTTTGTCAAACAACACACAGATCCTATTTATTAGTCTCTGTTTGCATGGGATCTTTGCCTGTGTCAGGGTTTATCCGTGGACCACCAACTGATCAGATCCAATATAGATTTTGTTGCCTCGCAAAGGAGATAAGAAACTGAAGTGACTATCTCAGCAATAACGAGACAATCACTCTTCTCAAGAATCGCAGCTGGGTACAATCTCAAGGAAATGGATGAACGGGTGTAGATCTCTCGAACTCTTCCTCTTATGTTAAATAGCTCGCTGAGATCTCCTTTTCCTCTCTAAAATTCTTGCTCCTCACTCTTCAGTTTGACAGGGCTTCACTGATACTCGAGAATTCCGGATCCGTGCAAATGAAGGCCCTAGGGTTGTATTTATAAGCTTCAGGAGCTTGATTTTTGAATAAGAACAATTGATTTGACCTCATCCTCAGTTGTAACCACTCAACCATCTTCCAGGATAACTTCATATCAGTATGGGAGGCCTTGGAACAGATTAAATCGAAATCTAGGCAAAATTAGCGTTTTTTAGCCCCGAGACAGACTTTGTGTCTTGGCCAAGGCCAAGACACAAAGTCTATTTCGACCTTGACCAAAACACATTTTGTGTATCGTCTTTGGCCGAGACACAATACGTGTCTCGGTTGCGTGCCTTGATCCTCTTTTTCCCGTAATTCATCGGTCTGACCTCAGAATGACGCGATTCAAAGTACGTTGGAAAGAAGGAGAAGAGGCCTACAATGTTCCATGAGTGAATCATACGTAGAATGGACGAGACATGAGTGGCGCTTCGTCTTTCATGAGTGAAACATGACTACGTATCGGGTCATCTTTTCGTTATTTTTCCGCCCCGTTGATTTGTACGCTTTGTAGACTTACTTCATGCGCTTGTCAACGTCAAATAATCCTCTTTGACTTGAATAATAACGTTCATCGTCTTCTCTCTGTCTCGTGCTATGTGCGGGAACCTATGTAAGGATCATGAATTTTCGATACTAGTTAAAATAATTCTCTGGTATTTTAAAATATTTAATTATTATTTTTAAAAGAGTATTTATATTTTTATTGAATTACTACAATTTTCTATGATTTAAAAATCTAAGTTTTATATTTATTTAAATGATATTAATATTTATAAATTTATTTTTTATAGTAAATATTTTTGGAATTTATCCGTTGTGTTACCGATCGATACTATTACGTATCATTTTGAATAATACATGGTATTATTATTATTATTACGTATATTTTCGTATAATATGTTGTATTATTAATTACATATTATTTGTATAATTTGTTGTATTATTTCTACTGTTGCGTATTACCTGTCGTATTAGTACAACTAGTACGTTTTATTATATAGATAATTATTCCATAATTATTTGACTTTAAATATAGGTAAATATATTTTTATTATTATTTATTCTCATTAAATTATACAATATGGGTATATTTCGACTATTTCGTAGTACAACTAGTATGTTTTATTATATAGATAATTATTCCATAATTATTTGACTTTAAATATAAGTAAATATATTTTTATTATTATTTATTCTCATTAAATTATACAATATGGGTATATTTTGACTATTTCGTATCAACTGTTGTATTAGCACAACAGGTACTTTTTATTTGTAGATAATTATCACGTATTTATTTTGATTTTTAAATATCATTAGTTATTTCTTTTTAATTTTTATTATTATTTATTCTCATTAAATTATACAATATGGGTATATTTCGACTATTTCGTATCAACTGTTGCATTAGCACAACATGTACTTTTTTATTTGTAGATAATTATCCCGTATTTATTTTGATTTTTAAATATCATTAGTTATTTCTTTTTAATTAATTTTGTTTTAACTTAATTAACCCTAATTCCCGTACTCTCTCTCTTCCCATTCATTCCCTCAAATCACTCCCATGATTTTATCCAGCCATAAATCATTCTTTCCATTTTCTCTCATTTTCAAAATTCAAAATTTTCCCGTAATCAAATCAAATCCCCCTTTCTCTCTCCAATCTCTTTTCAAATCCCTGATTACACTCTCTTACTCTTATTAACCCTAATTCCCGTACTCTCTCTCTTCCCATTCATTCCCTCAAATCACTCCCATGATTTTATCCAACCATAAAGCATTCTTTCCATTTTCTCTCATTTTCAAAATTCAAAATTCTCCCGTAATCAAATCAAATCCCACTTTCTCTCTCCAATCTCTTTTCAAATCCATGATTACACTCTCTTACTCTTTTCTCTCTCCAATAAGATCCCTCAAATCCATCTCATCCTCCTTCTCTCTCCAATCACCCTCTCTCTCCTCTTATTTCTTCTTCTCTCTCGTTCTCTCTCAATTCGATAGAACCCAAAAGAAAAAAAGAAAAAGAAAAAAAAAGAAAACACTCAGCCTCATCACCTGTGACGCCCCTGGGTTCACACAAGGCTGCAGTCCAAGGTGAAACCAAAAATGTCAAACCTGCCATGCACCACACCGTGCAATAACATGTTTCACCATCACAATTCTATCACTCTAGTAGAGTCAATGACAGGTGTAGGTACAAAAGCAAGTAAAAGATAATACAAGAGATGACTGATGAAATGATAGAGATCAAAATAATATTTCATCATCAAACATACAGAAATACAATGTCAATGTCTGAAATGAATAGTCTGAGTAAAGGAAATAAGGCACACAACCTTTACAACATCTAGAATAAAGTCCTCAAATGTCTAAACAAAGTTTACAGTGGAGCTCCAAAATAAAACATATCTAAAAATAGTCAGCTGAACACTAAAGTGTGTCGCCATCAACCTGCGACTCTCCGGGCTCCTGGCTCATTACCTGATAGGGGGAGGGACAACGAGCGTCAAAGCGCTAGCGAGCAACATCACAACCAACCCCAAGGGAAAGGGCTCGTTGTAATGTCGACTCGTTCGACGAAACCCCGAGGTAAGATCCCGCTCCTCTTGACTCGTCATTTCTAATTTATATCTGTCGTTAATTAATTGCATAGATTAGATTATGAATTGTTATTATCTGCGTGAGCTTGTTGATGAATAATATTAGATAAATCATGATAATCTGATAAATAACATTTCCATAATGATTATAATCCTAAAAGAAGTTATTTCGGTATCAGAATTATTTTGAGATGATTATGCTAATTTAAAAAGAATTTATTTTGACTTGTCCAGTCTAGGTAGCTATCATTGTCCAAATCTCATGAAATCATGTCATGTCCTGATTTAGATAAGAGTCATACTTATAGCTTAACAAATGTCCAGCGCGTGGTCTAATATGCGAGTGAATGTCCAACTCGTGGACTGAAAATAACCGTTATCCAACGCATGGACCGGATGTGACCGTTGTCCAAAGCATGGACCGGATGTGACCGTTGTCCAACGCAGGGATGGAATTATTTTTGGATAATTATAACAAGAAATAAAAGATTTATTTTGGATAAGGAAATCATTTTGAAGTAAATAAATTTATTAATTTAAAGGGTTATTTTTTGAAGGTGTGATTCTCATTTTAATTATGTGATATGCCATGATATCGTTGCGCATGATTGGTTATGCTTATTGTTTCCTATTGTGTTTGAGAACCCCTAGCAGTTCATGACTTAGTGGCCTCGTGCGTCATGAACAGACTTAGTGACATGTGTGGGTGTGTTGACTGAGTTTAGGTGGTGAACCCGAGTTTCAATGAGGAATATGGTTGATTTAGAAAATACAAGAGAGTTGGGATGGGAAAGTCCATGTTCATGTGATCGGATAAGGCTGTTGATGTATCTTCCAGGCCTCCCCATGATCCAGTGTAGCTTGGGGTTGGTTTGTTGGGTCAAAGTGGAGCCGGTGTAGCCACTTTGGTCCGTGAGCTTGATATTCACCTGATTCTTGCTTGAGTTCGAACAAGGCCGGAATCGGATTGCGTGTAGCCCTCTGACCGATCCAGTGTAGCGGCGTATTGGGTGCACATAGAGGATTTGTGAACAATCAGTTATCCGATGATATGAGTGTTGACTCTATGTGAGATGTGGACCAGTGAGTTGAGATAGTATTGCTAGTTACATAACCTCGATTCTTAGCTAAGTATGATTCTTGTGAGATGTAGGCCAGTTGTGTTTCTTTTCATACATAGATCGGGGTTAATATTTGATTATCTACTTTGAGACATATGGTATATACATGAGGGTTTCCTTGTTTGGATTATTTCGCTCGACGTACTATGTCTCGAGTTGTAGATTTTTAAGTATTAATTTCATCTAGTGTATGACCTTGTGACTTGGATGATTAGTCTGATCGTTAGCTACATGATCTCATTACCTGATCGATTTTGGATGTTTTATGTGATTTAGTAGTGTTTTCATGTTGATTTGTGGATTTCAGTTGTATGTTCTTTTGTTGTTTCTGTTATCGTATCGTTTTCGTATCGGATTTTCGTTCGTTCTATTTTCTTTGTGGGGTCTTGCCGTGTGCCATGCACCCTGACGTACACCTGTTTTCTCTGGTGTATGTCAGACTTAGAAGAAGAACATGTTCAGCTTGGAGATGCGCCAGAGCCGAGTATTCTCAGCAGGAGTGTCTAGCGGACAGAGCAGAAGAAGAACTAAGCTTAGTTATTTCTTTCAGTTTGCTTTTGTAGCAATTCCTTTCCCGCTTGATCATTGTATTTTATATTCTCCAGTATTTCATTCAGATAGTTTGTATAAGGGCATGTTTGACCCGAATATTATGTCTGGGATGAATATTAATTGTGATATGTATTATTTTATTCTGTGTTGGTCATTATATTCTTGCTGATTGTGATCGGGGACTTGTGACTTCGTATTGTATTTATTTCCAGACGCTTAGCGTATTAGGTTGAGGAGAAATGGTTATTTAATATACTCTTCTTGATCTAATACGTCGCGGGCTTGTTCACGTTCCGATTCCCCGATATTTTTGGAAGCGGGGCGTGACAACTTCTCTTAGCTTCGAGCTATTCGTGGAGACCTATAGGCAATTTTCGACGCCTACAGATACCCCCTCTAAAGTGTTTCAGTCTCGTTTTCTTTTATAAAAGAGCCTGGAATACTTTGGATGTGATTGGTCCAGCCTTCGGTCGGCGTAAAGGACCTGTAGTTAGCTTCAATTCTTAACTCCTTCGATTTTTAGTCTATTCGATGTTTTGACGAGTAGCTGAAGTTCTTCCGGTGCTGCTGTAGGCTGTCTAAAAATAATAATAGATAGCTGATTCCCCATGAAACACCGATGATGGAAGTTATAATCTGATGACTTCCAGAAGGCTACAATTTGAAGACTTTCACATATCAAAGAGCTAAAGCAAAGATTACAAAACGACGATCTGCAGCAATGCTCTGACAGAAAGAGATTACAAATCGACGATCTCTTCAAATCAAGACGTGGAAGTCCTCCCTGCGTACCATCGTCAAGGCACAACACCAATCCAACCACCTACGCAGTTTCAACCGCTGCAAACACGAATGCAGCTTCTTATGTGAGATGATTGATCTTGATGGCTGCGACAACAACATGACTAATATTAACAACTATTAGAGATGCTGATGAGCAGTGTAATGATGTTCGACGCACTGAGGAGCACCTGGTTAAACCATGCAAAGAAATCTTAGTGGAGATCGTGACCTGCAGTTGATAGAGCGTTGTTGAGATGCCTCAATTATCACAAATAGCCTGAATAAGACCTCCTTTACTGGTCATTGGTGTCATCCATATATAAAGACAGAGAAGCTCAAACGCAGCTCCAATCGCTGCCAGGCACAGCTCAAACGCAGCTCCAATCGCTGCCAAGCACAGCCCGAACGCAGCTCCATCGCTGCCCAACGCAGCTCCAATCGCTGCCAAGCACAGCTCGAACGCAGCTCCATCGCTGCCCAACGCAGCTGATTTTTGATAATCAGATCAAGAGAGATTTCTTTTCATTAATCGGAGGGGGATCTTTCGATCAAATCTTCCAGAATCAGAAAAAGGAGGATTGACTCCTTACACAGTCTGGGAAATCAACAAACGGAGGAGCTCTAAACCGTCGATATTTGGCTTATTAACCGAATTATTTTCGGTTCCAACAACTCTATCATTAGAGTTTGTTACTTGTTCTGAATCACAAAACTCGACAAGAGTTATCAACCGGCCAAGACAGCTGTTCCAGTGAAGTATAGATATTCGGATCGTCAACGAGAAGCAAACTCGACGCAAGCATTCGAGGGAGGCATCTCATCGCTACCAAGAAGAACCCAGAATTAAACAAAGGAGAGAATCCAGATCATTCTCTTCTCTTTTGTAATCGGAAATCCAATTGTAATCGAGAGTTGAGAGAGTTGTAATCATTCTTTTTCTAAGCAGTTAGAGAGAATAAAATCAAATACAGTTCTTTCATTCATTTTTCTTATTACAAATTTTTCCACAAACAAAAGATGGCGACTCCGCTGGGGACTAGCTTCTCTGATGAGGAAGTGGTGGCGCAATCCGACGTTCACCTCACTGGAACCACAGTCGAAACTCTTATCGTGGAGTTTGACCAAGCCAAGTATGAGGAGGTCCTCTCCTCTGGATCACTTAGCCCTAAATCCAGGCGTGATACCCACAAGATCTCTAAGGAGGTCGTAATTACTGCTGAGATGCCAAAGAAAGCCCTCTCCTTTGGCCAAAGCCTCAAACTTGCTCTGCAAGCTGAAGATCCTGCACCTGTTTCGACACAGCGTGTACTGGGTTATAAGAGGCCTATGACAGAGAAAGGCCTAATCAACGTCAACAACGCTGCTGCTAAGACTTTGAAACAAGCCAAGAAAAACGCCGCTCGAAGACGGAGAAGATCCATCCGACGAGCACATCTCCGAGAAAATCAATCCCTGATCCAACGCAAGGATTATGTTTCTGAAGAACTGCCCAAACATTGCGTTCATACTCCAGAACGCACGCTTCGAGGTAATGAATCCAACTACGAACCTCGGGTGATTCAGCTCAAACGCGACCCTCAGTGGTGTGTTGTCCAATCAAAACATTGCCCCGCTAAGGGAAAACAGACGCCTCATGAGTGCGTCCAAACAAAACAAGACCTGGAGGGGTCTGTTTCATCGACTAAACGCAGGCCGAGGCCTAGTGTTTATAAATCACAACGCGACCCTCGCACTTCGCTTCCCGAATACGATGTGGTCCGCCAAGTTAAAAAGAATCGAAGTGGACTCAAGATTCACGTCCACCAAGAACCAGTCTCGCCCCCTCAGAAACAGAGAGTCCTATCTCCGATGGAGAGTCAATCTCAAAGCCCCGACTTGCGAGAATTACTCTCTAGAAGAAAACCAATACAACAGGCGAATCATTCCTGCCATTGTGAGAGGATTATTTCAGCAGTCCTCTCCGAGTGCCAATGTTGCGCACCTGAACCCCGACAATCGGTGTTCGACAGATTGGCGGACGTTGTTAGACCTACCAAGAGACGACGCCATCATAAGAAAAAAGATTCTAAAGCCGAGTATCCTCAGGTTACTATCAACATGACCGGCAGAGGAAAGATCTCGTATCCTAGTTCTGATGAATCAGAAAGGAGCCATTCCCCGACTGTTCGAGAAATTTGTGACGAGTTCGAAGGAGTGTATCGGCATACTCGGTCACGGACCGGAGCTATACGACCGGTTAATTATCAAAAGTTAGCCAAAGGGATTACGACGAGTGATGAACATTCGGCAATAGCTGAATCTCAATCTTCAAGCTCTGTTGGAGCACAAAAAGTTTCTGTTTACATGACGGGAAACCCCGAAGACATAGCCAAAAGGGTGGACGAACATCATGTCATGCTCCAGGCGCAACAGGAGACACTTCTCCAATTGAAGGACATGTTGGCCCAAGTTCTGGCAGAAAAAGGCAAAAAACCTGAATCTTCCCGAAAGACAATATCAAAGGGAAAGCAAAAAGTACACGAACATTCAGATCGTGAGACTCACAACCTGGGATCCTCTTCTGAGGGTGAGAAGGAGGTGGAAAAAGAGCTATATCCTCAGTCAACCAAAGTAGATGAGCTAGAAGCCCGCCTTAATGCGATAGCCAACAGAAGCGAGCTTCGCGAGGAATGAGTGATACGACCTTACCCTGCAGAATGGGATACAGCTCCCTATCCGCCAAAGTTTAAGGTCCCGACGCTACAACCTTTTGACGGTACAGGATCACCAAATCAGCATATCTACTACTTTAAGTCTCAAACTGGAGATGTAGTGTCAAACGACGCCATTCTGACCCGGCTATTCATCGGTACCCTCAAAGGTGTCGCCTTTGAATGGTTTATGAAACTGCCTGCTGGATCTATTCAGAAATGGGTAGATTTGGAAAGGCTTTTCTTGGCCAGATTCTTTGAAGACGACACAGAGGTCTCAGTCCCGACTCTTCTCGCCACTAAGCAGAAGAAGGGAGAATCTATCAAGACCTATATTGAGAGATTCCGCAGCATGGCATTGCGGTGCCCCTCGGGTATGACCCAATCAACCTTGATTGAAACTTGCAGGCACAACTTGCAGACCCAACTCCTTGCTCAGATGGGGGTAGCGGAATGTTGCTCCTGGAGACAACTGGTGTCACAAGGAGAGCAAGCTGAAGAGATTGTAGCTCGGATCAAAGCTGAAGAAGAGCCACAACCCAAGCCGCAGCAGCAACGCAATCAGAACAATGCCCAGCGGTCTAAGGGAAAAGAGACTTTAGCAGCTGACTACACGCAAGTACCACCGCCTACTAAGCAAGGCAAGACACCCAATCAGCAAAGAGCGCCCAAGCAGTATTCGTTCAAAGAAGAGCATGTGAACACTCCGTTCCAACTACTTCGGAAGAACAATAAATTACAGCTCCCTGAAATCAGAAAACCAGATGAAGCAGGAAAGGTAGATGATCCCAATTACTGTCGCTATCATAGGTTCTTGGGACATCCTACTAGAAAGTGCTATGTCTTCAAAGACATCTTGCAAAATTTGGTGAACGCCAACGTACTTACTCTGAAGCCGGAACAAAAGACTGTAACCACTAACCTGATTGCGGTCCAGTTCGGTGACTTCCCCCCTGTAGCTGCTGCAGATGGTGTCATTCCCATCCATAAAGGGGAGATGCATTTGAAAAACACCGACTTACACAATCAGAAGGGCAGGGGGTTGGTACCCCTCACTATTACAAAGGGAGAGATCATGTGGGTCCATCCTGACCTAATTGAAGATCAGCAATGGACAAACACCTCGTTCAAGCAGAAAAGAGGCAAGGCTAAGTCATCCAACATGATTAGCCTCTCTGTTAATGAGAATAATGACCATCTCGAACCTCTCACTGACTCAGAAGAAGAGAGAATCGTCCTAGCAGCATACCCAGAAGGTAACCCGGGTACTCGGTCGGGGAAGACTTATTTGAGGAATTATGACCAGAACGCTCAAGAAGATGAAGAACAGCCCCAAGACACTGGGGGTTCTATGCCAAAGAAGTCGGTGGATAAAGGGAAGCAACAAGAGCTCCGGTTCAACAAAAATCTTCACCAAGATTTTGGCGAAACAAATGCCCCTTACCAATTTAATGTGATGGCACAGTTGGCCAACATACCAGCCAGGATCACCCTTTACGAGCTCTTGAAGTTGTCCAAAGCCACCAGAGAAGCTCTGATTGAAGCTTTGAAGAATACGGAGAGCTTCATTACCCAAGTTACTCCAATTCCCGAAGCATCTGAAGATCAATCCTGTCTGCAGTGTTTACAAGCAGTCAGAAGCCTGCCCTGCATATCATTCACTCAGGAAGATATGCAAGTGAAACATAAACATGACAGACCCCTGTATTACACAGGATATATCGGGTCATCAGAAATCAGCCGCGTTCAGGTCGACCCAGGCTCGACACTTAGCATCATGCCATACAGAGTCATGCAAGTTTTAGGGATTCCCTTACACCGGTTGCATGCTACCCAAACCACCATCTTCGGATTCAATGCTAACAGCACTCGGCCTATGGGAAAGATCAAGCTCAGATGTCAAATCGGAGATCTCAGATCCGAAGTGGCTTGTTACATTATAGATGCGGACACATCCTACAATCTGTTATTAGGACGACCATGGATTCACGCAAATCGCGTTGTCCCATCTACATTGCATCAAGTCATGAAGTATGTCAATGATGAAGACGAAGTTCAAACTCTGATTGCGGAGAAATACCCCTTCAAGGGGGTGGAAAACTTCCACACCGATTTAGTCTTCTACTCAGAGTCACAAGAGGAAGAAGACGTCGACAGTGGTAATGAGGCAGACGTCGAACCGGATCCTGAAGGGAATTGTCCATGGGAGTTGAACTTTAATGTAATTGGTCCAGTCAAGAACAATAATAATGTACCGAGTGAGGGCGAGTGGTGCATTAATGAAGATTTTATTTTGGCGTACTTGTCGGATGAATCTTTTAAAGTTGGACAAATAGAGCATAACCATAACGCAGGTACCAGCTCATGGCATACATTGCGTGTAGAAGCATGCCTCACATTGCCAATTAAGTCATCCTTCACTTCCGATGAAGAAGTAGAAGATGCACAAAAGGCTTTCTTCGAAGTACCGTCTAAAAAGAAAAGGCAAAAGCTAATCTGTCTCGGTAAAGTTAAACCCACACCACTCCGACGAGGAAGCTCGGAAGAAGATGATGGTGTCCCTCAATTTCATTACCATGAACCCAATGCTATACATTTAATGAAAAGAATGAGATATAACTTTAATGAAAAACAGGGCTTAAACTTCGGGAGAGGAAGGCGAACACCAATTCGGATGTCTCTCACTCCCGAAGGAAAACCTCCGGACTACTATCAAAAAACCGGAAGAGGCGTGGGCTACGTCACAACCCCGTCAGCCTCAGAAAACGAAATCAGTAACTACCTGCGTCACGACCATTCTTGTGATGGTGAAACATGTTATTGCACGGTGTGGTGCATAGCAGGTTTGACATCCTAGGTTTCACCTCGGACTGCAGCCTTGTGTGAACCCAGGGGCGTCACATAGTCGAATCAACCGATGATCCTTGGATCAAACGTCTTAACATCCTGTGGGATATGCGCTTCGAACAACGCGAACCACCCACTGAAGATAAAATGATTCAGGTCAACATGGGAGATGAATCTAACCCCAAGCCTATTTTCATAGCCGAAGACTTATTATCATCCGAAAAAGAAGATCTTATATCTCTCATCCGAGAATATATAGATGTCTTTGCTTGGAATATGAAGACATGCCTGGTCTTGACCCAAAAGTGGCCATGCATCGTCTCAACATCGATCCGGATGCCAAACCTGTTAAACAACAGCAACGTCGGTTTCGTCCAGAGATCATGGAATCAATTGAGTCAGAAGTTAAAAAGCTCATAGACTCAGGTTTTGTTAGGGAAGAACAACACCCCGACTGGGTGGCTAACATCGTTCCAGTGCCCAAGAAAAACGGTAAGGTCCGGATATGCATCGACTTTCGCGATCTTAACGCAGCTTGTCCAAAAGATGAGTTTCCGCTTCCTATCACCGACGTCATGATCGATAACACCTGTGGATATGAAAGGATGTCTTTCATGGACGGGTTTTCCGGGTACAATCAGATCAAGATGCACCCAGAAGACGAAAAACATACCGCTTTTAGAACACCACTGGGGGTATATTGCTATACAGTGATGCCATTCGGCCTGAAAAACGCGGGTGCAACTTATCAACGTGCAATGAATGTCATCTTTCACGAGCACCTACGTAAGAAAATTGAGTGCTATGTTGACGATATAGCGGTAAAAAGCCAACACAAAGATGATCATCTTACAGACTTGAAGACAATGTTCGATATCATGCGAGCACATCAATTGAAGATGAACCCGACAAAATCATTCCTCGGAGTATCAAGTGGAAAATTCCTGGGATTTATCGTTACCTCCAAGGGAATTTCTCTCGACCCGGAAAAAGTGCGTGCTATCCAAGACATGCCGCCTCCGAAGAATCTCAAAGAGCTCAAAGGTTTGCAAGGCAGACTGGCCTACATTCGAAGATT
>NC_033800.1:112219330-112223433 GCF_001876935.1 Asparagus officinalis
AGAACAGTATGAGATCAATTCTTGTGATTTTTTGAGTGATCTTCTCTAATGTTTGGATATCTATTAGCATTTTTTGATGCCTACAGATACCCCCTCCAAAGTATTCCAGACTCATTCTTTTATAGATGAGCATGGGATACTTTGGATAAGATAGATTTTACTTACGATCCCTTCAATGCTTGGTTGAGTAGATCGTGTGAAAGGACTTGTGACTGGCTTCAATGTTTGATCTCTTCTGCTTTTAGTCTATTCAGTTCTTCGTAGAATAGCTAATGTTCTCCCGGTGTCGCGTTTATCGCTTGACCGTTGTCGAGATCTTGAATTGAAGTTGGTATTTGCTCTTGTGGGTTCAGCTTTTATCACTGAATTGATATATCCATTGAGAGCTCATCAGGTTATCCTTAAGAATATTCAAATTAATATTCTCCAGAAACTTCCTGTTGAGAGTAGGAATACAGTTTAGACTCGTGTACCCATTGGAGTAGTCCACTGTTCCATAGTGCAAAACAGAAAAGTTTACTGTCTCGCTCGGCGAGACAGAGTTTTCTGTCTCGCTCGCGCTGGGCGAGACAGAATTTTCTGTCCCGCTCGACGAGACAGAGTTTTCTGTCCCGCTCGGCGAGACAGTGTTTTCTGTCTCACTCGGCGAGACAGAATTTCCTGTCTCGCTCAGCGAGACAGAGTTTCCTGTCTCGCTCAGCGAGGCAGCTGCTATATAAGTCGGGACTTAGGGTTTTAGGGTTTTTTCACGTCAATTTCTGGGCGATTTTCAAGCGATTTCTTGGGCGATTTTCTGCAAATTTTCCGCCTTCAGTTCTCCTCTTTGTTTCTGATTTGGGTAGGGCTTCGTTTGGGGAGATTCCACTTGGATTTGGTAAGTTTGATTTCCCTCTTTTCTTTCAAATCTTGATTTTCTTCAACTGTGACTGTGCATGCATTGTTTCAGCGGTATTTCGTGATATTCATACTTCGTGATATTTTGGTCGATTTCATGCTTAAAATCCTGACTTTCCTCTTGGGTTCCAATGTAGATCGTATTTTCGTCATGTCGCCGCGTAGAGCTCGAGGGACTCGAGGCCGTCCGACTGTTCAGAGCCCTGAGGAGGCTGCCCCTGTTACCGCTTCGCATGGGGGTACATTTATCTCACCCTTTCGCAATTTTAAACACTGTATTTTTTCAATTTCATACGTCAATATTTGTGTTTGCATGCAGATCCTCGTTTGTATCCTTTGAGATACCCTCGAGAAGAGCCGGTATCCTCCTTTGAGGGGATCGACGCTTAAAAGTGTTTGTTTTGCTCTGACAAAACACACTTCAGAATACACAGGGGCGATTTCATATCATCCCACGTGTATTAAAAGGTTTTGGTATGCCGTTATAATGCCCATGCATAATAACGCATATCTCCTTTATACATATGGTAGATGGAAAATCGTCACACCTGTTATGAGATAGCGACTATATCTTATAGAGTAAGATATACCATTTTTCTCTAAAATTTTACGGCACAACTTATGTGTATGTTTCTTTTATCAGTCCGATTTCCTTCTACCATCTTTACTGCTGATGCCGTTACGGGCCGGAGTAGCGCCACTCACTCTTATTATGAGGGGCTACCATTAATCGAATCATCTCCCCAATTCAAGTCAGATTACAGCGAAGAGGCCCGAGAGTTGATTCAATAAGGTAGTTGCCGTATTCTGCGACGATTAATCACGGACGCAACTTTAATCTCAGAGCAGGACTCAAACCAATGTATAAGGAAACCAGACTTCTTGTTTGGTGACTCCATAAAGGATCCGGTGATTGCTTTCTGCAAGCCTGCACAGTGGTTACACGAGGATGGTTCGTCGTTCAAGAACCTGGAGGATCGATCAGAAGAGGTACGTGGATTATCTCCTTTGAGCCCGGGTGACATCAATCGGCTGTTGGAGAAAACAAACGCACAATCTTACACTTCTCATTCAGAAGATGGGTTTTCACACGGAACTAAATTCCGCTCTTATTTATTTCAAGCTGGTGTTCCGATTCGCCCCACTACTCTGTTGGCTGGCTTTCTGGCCATATGGTTGAAGAGATGTGTAGTTCCTCATCAGTCATCCGACGCTATGCCAATGGAAGTGTTGTATCCAGCCGTCCAGTTAGCTACAGGTCGCAGATTATCCTTGCTTCCTTCTATGGTGGCAGCTATTCATGGTGGATTACGGCAGTTAGTTTCCGCATTCACATAAGAGAAAAAGAAACCCTCTGCCAGTATATCTGTTCCGAAACTAGAATTACCCTACACTTATTTGATGACATGGTTGGACCGCTTCCGGAGTTATCTTTATCTAGAGGAGGATCGTCAAAGATAGTCTCATCCTCTTCATTACGCCGGCTGGATTCCGCCTTCTGGCTCGATTCCGGTTGGTGTTGCTGAACCTGCAAGTCTCGCATCTGCTGCATAGTCAACTCCATTTCGGTTTTGAACTCAGCTCTGATTTCTTCGCGTTGTTTAGCCAACGCTTCCTGCAGTATGTGAGCCAGTTGATCCGGCGTGATTGCGAATGATTCTCTGACTCGCCCTACGCTGGACGCGGTACTGTCTGAAGCTACAGCAGAACAAGTGTCTGACAGTTCTTCATCTGAAGATAATCCTTCGTGCATCCTTTTATAGTCTCAACGTAGGTTGGCTCTTCTCTGTAACCGCGACATTCTCTGAGAAAGACCCCGCTCAACTCTCCCTCCCGGAGAGAAATCAGGGTCGTAGTTAACTAACTTTTGCTTTCCTTTATTAGTCATGTTGATAGTGACCTCAGGGAACTCATCTTGTCGGATTACAGGTTTCTTTTTGTTGAAACGTCTTGTTTTGGGTCTTGACGCTTCATTGGACAATCTTTGAAATACGGAGACTCTTGTTGAATTATTCTTAGAGCATCCGCATTCTGTCAACACTGCTTTAATGAGTCTCTCGCAAGCGCAATGAGACTCATTTTCTCTGACAACTCTCTTTCTTGAGTTATCTTTCTGATAGTACAGCTCATCATTATTGTGATTCGAGCAACCTATCTTTTGGCTTTGAACTTTGTTAACATGCACAGGACGACTGGTCGTCGCCTCTGGGCGATCCAAAGTTGAATTTTTAAATCCACCCTTTTGCGGGAGTGGGGTTTTCATAGGTCCTAAACGAGAGTGGACTGATATTCTCTCGTTCCGGATTTGGGCATTTCTGACAGGAGGGTGTTTACGACCCCCTGTATATGAAACCACTACGGGTTTATTTACAGGATCTGACGGTTCTTTAACTGGGGCTTTGCCTCGATCGTCAGCCGAAGGACCGAGGCGATCCGCCATGGTGATCTTAAACTTAGACAAATCTGGGCTAACCCAGGGTTTCACTGATGATGCAGTAGACGGGCCCGGAACAGATGCTTGCGGCGTCTTCAGCATACACCGTCTCCTTCTTGGTTTCTTGTGCTTGTTGACGGAGAGCGCGAGCACGGGCGGCCTTCGCCTTACCCCTTTGTATCCGTTCTTTGAGGGTTGAACGGGCCCTTTTGACGAGAGTCCACTCCTCTGTCGTAAGTTGTGCAGAAATATGATTATCTTGCCGTTGAGGCAACTGAGTCATTTTCTGTTTCCTCGACTCTAGGTCCGCATAGTAATGGACCCCGTCGGTTTGTTGCATGGCCTTAGCCAATTGACGAGCACGGCGCTGGCGCTGTCTCTGACGAGCTCTCTTCGTCAGCACCGGTGAGCTATTGATCAACGACTCTGTAATGGGTGTAGAATCGTTTTGAGCAGGGATGTCGCAAGGAGATTCCTTAGCAGCAGTCGGGCAGGAATCTTCGCCTGCGGACTCCGTTGGAATTGCAGACTTGAAAGTTTTCTTGAAAGGTGAAATCTTTCTATATTTGCGAGACGAGGAAGATTTCGTAGATGAGGACGATAAATATTCCTCAAACTTTGCTTGATCGAATTCATATTCGATCTCTTCATTAACCACGATCTTGATTGGTTGCGACACCGCGGCCTCGGCAGCGAGGCCGCTGGTTCCCACTGTGGTCGCCAGCTTGTTTGAGTCAAAAGTCGGTTCTGTTGAGGAATTCATTATATCTTCAAG
>NC_033800.1:112224433-112228571 GCF_001876935.1 Asparagus officinalis
AACCCAGAGCGGGAGAGGAAGAATTTTATATTCTATCTCCCAAAATTGAAGAGGAAGGATTTTATACCCTGTCTCTAATTGTAGGGGAAACTCAAGGTGGGATCTCCACCTTAAGAATCCGAAAAGGTGAAACTAAGAGTGGGATCTCCACTCCAAGAATCGAGAAGATTCAAGCAACCCTAACTTTTATAGGATTGGTTGCTTAAACTGAAAAGAGCTCTTCGTTTATCGAAGTGAGGTCGGAGTTCGACCCTAACTTTTATAGGTTTGGCCGAATAGGTTTGAGGCTATCGTAACTTTTATAGGTCTGGTTGCTCAATTAAAAGTGGACCTCTCGTTCATGGACAGAATCGAGAGGGGATTTTGGTTTTGGCCCTAACTTTTATAGGTTTGACCAAGAAAGCAAAGAGAGTGGAATACAAATAGCAGTGAAAATGCCGATTTGTGCTAGCCACTCGAAAGAGGATTTCGATGCCAAGTGATCAGTACTTAACACGCAAAATTTGAAATTGCCAAAGGTTGGCAGATAGGATTTTTTTGGTGGACTCACCGTCAATTGATTTGATCGGTGAGGGATTTCATGAGGAAAGATTGCTCTTGTCAAAAATGGTCGAATCTCATCTCAGCAAAAGAATTCATGAGGGTTGGTGAATTTAATCTCGAAAATAAGATAGATTCCATCATTGAGGACATTTAGAATCCAAATAGGGATTTCTTGCTTATCCTTTTTGTAACTACCGGGTTATCCCTAAGAATACCCCACTTAGTATTCTTCTGGGAACTTCCCGTGACATGGGTTATCCAAAACGTACTAAGGGTAGTACTTTTTTAGGAATTTCCCATTTATCGGCATCATGAGCCGAGCGCCTTCCTTTGTAATAAGGCGATATGTGCCATTCGAGTAGACTGTCTCTACTACGAATGGTCCCTCCCATTTGGGTTTAAATTTACTTTTCATCTTAGAATTAAGGATCATGGGCCGTCGGACAGCTAAGACCAAATCTCCTTCTTTAAAACTCCGTTGTCGAACTTTTTTATCAAAAGCTCGGGAAATTCTGGCCTGGTAGAACTTAATGTGCTGCTGAGCTTCCAAACGCTTCTCATCGAGCATCTCGAGTTCTTCGAGACGTCTCTGACACTATTCTTCGGTTGTTAACTTTGTTGCGAGAGCGATCCGAAGAGATGGAATTTGAACTTCCAATGGAAGAACGGCTTCACACCCGTATACCGGAGAGTATGGGGTTGCGCCAGTAGGCATGCAAACTATGATGCGGTAAGCCTATAGAGCTGCGCCCAGCTTATCATCCCAATCTCGTTTATTAGTTTTCATGAGTTTTGATAAAAGCTTTATGATAGTCTTGTTAAAGGCTTCCGCCAATCCATTTGCTGTGGGATTGTAAGCTGTCAACGAGACGTCTTGAACTTTGAACTTCTTGCAAAATTTGATGAAGGTGTTACTGACAAACTAGGGCCCGTTGTCATGTATGATTTGTCTTGGGACACCATATTGGTAGATAATATGGTGCTTGATGAATGCAATCATGTCGCTCGTCTTTACCTCTTTGAGCGGAATGGCTTCAACCCACTTGGAGAAGTAATCGGTAATTGCCAAAATGAATCTATCGCCTTTGACTGATGGAAGATTTATAGGACCAACAACGTCCATTCTCCAAGTCTCAAAAGGCCATGAGGTAGCCGAAGGATGTAGATGCTCCGGAGGTTGGTGCATATAATTTGCATGTACCTTACACGCATGATACTTTCGGGTGTACGCGACTACGTCTTTCATCATGGGGGGCCAGAAATATCCTATCCTTCTGATGCGGTCGTAAAGTTTGGAGCCAGGTTGGTGTGCACCACAAGCCCCTTCGTGTGTCTCCCTAAGGACTTCTTCCGCCTCTTTAGTGGATAAGCAATGTAATAGTAAACCATCATACCCCCAATGATATAGCGTTCGACTTTCCATGTTAAAGTAGAACTCAATGTGTTGCTTGTAGGCATCGAAAATTGCCTATAGGTCTCCGCGAACAGCTCAGTGCTAAGTAAAGACGATGAATGTCATAATCCAAGTCACAGGAGCTTGATTGATGTTGACAAACACATAAAGTGGGTTGACGAACTATGTGAAGCAACGGAGTTTCAGAATAATGAGGATACGAACGGATCGGGAGCCCCGTGTCACTTACAAAAGACGAAATATCCTTCATGTCTCATTTATTCCATAGATGATCTAATCATTGGAGCTTATAGAACTCCTCATCGGCTTTCCAACGCACTTTGAATCGCTAAAATCCGAGTTTGGATGAAAATGTTATGGCGAAAATGGACAAGTGTGCAAAACAAAATGTCTCGGCCCGAGCCGAGACACCCAAGGGTGTCTCGGAACTTGTAGAGCTATTTTGACTATGATTCGTTTTGAATCTGAAGAAACTCAAAACAGGACAGTTGTAGATATTTTTGTCAACTTTCCAACCCATCTAGAATCAGGTCATTTGGAGGTCATATGAGGAAGTTATGCCTAAAATAGCGCTGAGACACCCAAAGATGTCTCGGAACTTGTGGAGCTGTTTTGACCATGATTCGTTTTGAATATGAAGAAACTCAAAACAGGAAAGTTATAGATATTTTTCTCAACTTTCCATCCCATCTGTAATAAGGTTATTTGGAGGTCATATAAGGATGTTATGCCTAAAATAGCGACGAGATACCCAAAGGTGTCTTGGACCTGGCCAAGACACTCAAAGGTGTCTCAGAACTTGTGGAGCTATTTTGATCATAATTCGTTTTGAATCTGAAGAAACTCAAAACAGTAAAGTTGTAGATAGTTTTGTAAACTTTCCAAACCATCTGGAATCAGGTTATTTAGAGGTCATATGAGGAAGTTATGACTAAACTAGCTCCGAGACACCCAAAGGTATCTCGGACCTGGCCGAGACACCCAAAGGTGTCTCGGAACTTATGGAGCTATTTTGACCATACTCCCGTTAGAATCCGAAGAAACTCAAAACATGAAAGTTGTAGATCTCTTTGTCAGATTTCCAACACATCTTGGATCACTCAAATACGAGTTCAGATGAAAGAATTACAGCCAAAATACTAAATAGGGTACAGACTGTCTCGCACAGGTGCGAGACACCCCGAGCTGTCTCGTACTTGGAACGTGTTTTTGACGGTTTTCGATCAGTTTTAACCGCTCTGTTATCCCCTCAAGCCTATAAATACAAGCCTTAGACCTTATTTTTTGAGAGGCTGGAATTCTGGTGCCGCGGCGAAGCCCTGCCGGATTGAAGACTTAAAGTGCACAGATTTCAAGAGAGGAGGAGGAGAGATCGGATCTAGTTCTTCAACGCAAGAGAGAGAGATTTATCAGATCTACATCACCCGCATCCAATCCTTAGTATTATCCCGTTGTGGTAATTCTAAGAAGAGCAATTATCTCGCTTTTATCGAGATAAGCGCTATAGTTTTCTCGATCCCTTCGCGGATAGACGAAGCTCTGCCCAATTTTTCAGCAATCAGATCTGATCGACGGTGGTCCACGGATAAACCCCGGCACAGGCAAAGACACCCACGCAAGCAGAAGACCGATATACGATCTCTGCGTTTGTTTGATAAAGTTGCAAACTTTTTATTTTCATTGTGTAAGGAGATCTTATAAAAAGATCTACTTTTCTTTTATTTTATTCAAGTTTATTGTAACGACTAAAGTTGTAATAGATTCGATAGCAATGAAAACAGCAACTTTCACAGCAAACAAACTGACGACCACAGTGGGAGCCAACAGCTTCGCTGCCGAAGCTGTCGTGCCGCAGCTGACGATCAAGATCCCGGTGCTCGAAGAGGTCGAATACGAATTCGACCAGTAGAAATTCGAAGAGTACATCTCCTCCTCCTCCCAGAAGATCCGCCGGTCTCTAGATCTGAAGATCCGAGAAGTCGATCTCCCCATAATCGATGCTACAGTTGCACTTTACAACGATCCACCGACATCCGATGAGACCAGATCTGCAGATCTGAACTCCTTCACGATCAAGGAGCCGACTACTGAAGATGCGCCAACTCTATCAATGAGAGCACGTCAAAGAAAACGCCAACGCCTCGCGCGCCAATTCTCCAAGGCTTTGGATCAGGTGGATGG
>NC_033800.1:112229571-112249235 GCF_001876935.1 Asparagus officinalis
GACCGCCGCTGCCCTCCACCGCCAGCTCCGCCCCACGCCTGAGCTCGAACCCACCGCCCGCCACCTCCTCCAGCCGCCTCTGGCCGCCGTCCAGCCCCTGTTCGCCGCCCCGACAGCCACCTGAGCCGACCGCCGCTGCCCTCCACCGCCAGCTCCGCCCCACGCCTGAGCTCGAACCCACCGCCCGCCACCTCCTCCAGCCGCCTCTGGCCGCCGTCCAGCCCCTGTTCGCCGCCCCGACAGCCACCTGAGCCGCTCCCCCTGCCCCGTCAGCCCCTTGAACCACCTCCAGCAAGTCCTCTTCCTCCTCCGTACGCCGTCCTTCGCCGGCGAACTCCAAGACCCGTCGCTGTCGTGTCGTGCTCCGTCACAGTCCACCCCGCGTCGTCGCCACGCGCTATCGTATTGTGCTCCGTCACAGTCCGCCCCTCGTCGTCGACGAGCGTCGCCGAGATCCCGCAGCCCCTCGTCGGAGTTCCCCGACATCGCGCACCACTACGTCAGATCTGACCCGCGTCGCCAACGTCGACGTCGATTAGTTTGACAAAAACCCCGAGGCAAGATCCCGATACTCCTTTGACTTATCATTCAATTCTTAGATCCGCTCTGAATTAATCAGTTGCTTGCAAGATCCCTATTCTTGTTCAGCATAATTTTAGAATGATTACAAATTAATTATGCATACCCGAATAATTACTCGTTACAATACGGAACTGTCATGAACATATTGGACTGAGAACCATGACGTATAGAACTGTCGTGAACGAAACGGACTGTGGACAATAACATATGATCATTCACGTTGTAATACATATACTGTGATGACTTGTACTGATTTATTTGACGAACGATATTAAAATAATATTATGATAATAGATACTGTAAAGATAAAATAAGATAAAATTATTTTAGATTAATTTATAATTTTAAAGAATTTTATTGACAAAATAATCAATTTAAAATAATTACTATTTTGGTGAAAAATCATTTTAGAGTAATTATAATAAAACAATAGAATTTATTTGACAAAAGAATTATTTTAGAATAATTATAATTTAAAAGAATTTATTTTAGAATAAGTATATCAATTTAGAATAATTTTGGTAATTTAAGAAAGTTTTATAAAAGGAATCATTTTAAGACATTTATAAATATTTTTAAAGGATTTATTTTAGAAAAATGATTGTTATGGATTTTTCATGATTTATGTTCTTAATTTTAATTATGTGATATGATATGATCTTGTTGTATATGATTAGTTACATTTATTACTCTTTGTTATGCTTGAGAACCGTTAGAAATTCATGACTAGTGTGGTCTGGTGTGTCCTGTTTAAGACTTAGAACCCTGTGTATATGTTAGCTTAGAAAAACAAGAGAGTTGGGATGGGGAAGTTGATGTTCATGTGATCGGATAAGGCTGTTGATGTATCTTCCAGGCTCGCTCCCGTGGTTGGTGTCGCCACCGGGGTTGGTTTGTAGGACTAAAGTGAAGTGTGTACATCACTTTAGTCAGTGAAATCGTTTCGTCACTCGGGTTCTGTTTGAAGTTCGAACCAGGCAGAAAACGGTTTACGTGTAGTCCTCTTTATTTCGCTCGACGTACTACGTCTCGAGTTGTAGATTTTTAAGTATTAATTCCATCTAGTGTATAACCCTGTACTTGGATGATTATTCTGATCGCTAGCTGCATGATCGACTTGTTACTCGGTTGTTTCCCTTGGATTTATTATGATTATTCTATTCTAGTAGTAAATTATATTTAGACTTTCAATTGTATGTTTTCATTGTTATTACCATTATTGCATTGGTCGTACGACCGTTCTTTTCTCCCTTTTGGGATCTTGCCGTGTGCCTTGCACCCTGACGTACACCTGTTTCCTCTGGTGTACGTCAGATTTAGATGATGGACAGCTTCAGTTCGGAGTCGTACAGGAGCCAGATGATTCCCCACAGGAGTGCTCTATAGACCGAGCAGAAGAAGCCGAAGCTTAGTTATTGGTCCTCTATTTACTTATGTAGTACTTTATCCTTTAGTCTTTCGACGGGCTTAGTTAATTTGCAGTACTACCTTCTTATTTTGTCAGACTATGTATCTTCCTATTCTAGTTGAACTGTTTTGTAGTAAGGGCGTGTTTGACCCAAACTTTGTGTCTCGGATGATATTTCAGTTGTGATATGTATATTATTTTGAATTGTTTATTATATTCTCATTACTGTGATCGGGGACCTGTGCCTTCGTTTGTATTTCTTGACGCTTAGCGTATTAGATTGAGAAGACGGGGTCTAGCACTTATCTCTTCTCAGTTTAATACGTCGCGGGCTTGTTCACGTTCCGATTCCCCGGTATTTTGGGAAGCGGGGCGTGACACTGCCTGCATTTGCATGACTGCATATGTCTATAGATAGATATATACGCACTTGGAGGAATGCAGTGATGTGCTCTCTCCTCCTCAGTTCTCACTTAGTCATATTAACAATATTGTTGTTCATGTGTCCTACTTTTTAGAGTTTTTAATATCCCCAGGGCTTCTCCAGTGGGGAAAGTGGTGCAAGGAAAACGGAAACAGCAAAAATAGCAATGCAATATTTGGCTGCACTTGGAGGGGGCAGCGTAATAGAGAATGAAATTCTCCAAACCAATCCGATGTTTTAGATAATTTAATTTTGGAATGCACGTGATTGTTTTTGAAAAATTAAATAATGATATGTAACCAGGTGATTGAATTTGAAAAACAATCATGAGTATGAATATATTGTAATCTACACAAAAACAGAAATTAATTAAAAGCATGCAAAGCAAAAAAAAAAAAGAAACAGAGGAAAGATATCTGTTTCCTATTACCTCGATAGATGGGAGAACATGCAACAATCAAATCTTAAATCCTCTAAGTTCTGCATGAAAATTGAAGAAATTTCACCATTAAATCAAATACACAATATTTGTAAAGAATAATCATGAAATCATGAAAATAAAAAATAAACATACATGTTGAAGGAGATGAAGTTATTATGAAAATTATGTAATGTCTTGGTTTATATATAGACATGAGGTATTGCATGTGATAGGATAATAGTCATAATTAGAGTTTTATTAGGATTTGAATTTGGTTATTGGTGCTTCAAAATATCAATCGAGGATAAAGTCTCTTAGAAGTTATCACTATGGCTGAATTTGTAGAAATTATGGATATTAACTAATATCCAACTATATCCTAATATCCAACTATATCCCTATGTGAATTTGTAGAAATTATGGATATTAACTTTAGTATTCAAACAAAATATCTTATGGATATTAACTTTAGTATTCAAACAAAATTTCTATCTTCATTTGTATATGCTAAAGAAATTTTGGAACTATTACTCGTTGTTCTCTTGGTCATCCGCAACAACTTTCTTCACAGCAGAGTTTGAATAACAGCATCATTACAACTAATCGTGTTATCTAAATATATAACGTGTTAGTTCTCTTAGTTAATATCTAGATGGGCATCATTACAACTAATCGTGTTATCTAAATATATAACGTGTTAGTTCTCTTAGTTAATATCTAGATGGGGTGTTACATAATCGTGATTGTTTTCTAATTCAAACAACTTTCTTCATTTGTACACGGAAATTTCTATTTTCGTGTAGTGTATATAGTTATTAAAGTTAGTTCCAAAATAACAGCATCATTTCTCATCATTAAATTAAATTTAAAAATTAGAACTTGATTATAGATAGGATAGTTCAAACTTTATAGGGGTATATTTGTCTAAAAAAGATTTTTCCTAACTCGTGCTTTTAAAGGGAGTATGATCACAAGTTAATATTCTCAAGAACACACTGATTAATACGATATAAGTTTCTAGTATGTTAAAACTTTTAATTTCATTAATAATTATGATATTACACGCAACAAGAAATCTGTTACGTCAAATGATCAATATCTTTATGCTACCTCGTTAAAATTTATTACGCAAATTGATCGAAAGCATTGGAAATGATTAGTGATCTAATTAGTATTTAATTGCATAATAGTATTCAATCATATCATACTCCCTTTAAAAGTACGAGTTCGGTAAAAAAATTTCATGACCAATATTACCCTTAACTTTTTTCAAATATTATATTGTTATTCTAATCTATTCTAATTATCCTATCTTTTTTGAATTGGAAATTAAATATTTTATCATATTCATAATGTGACTTAACATGTTATTGGATAAAGGAGATACATTTGATATAATTCAAATTCTTTACTTATTTCACTTCGTGGAGAACTGCAAATATCCCCTACATAATTTATAATTTATAGAAAAATCTCTAAAGTTTCAAAAATTACAAACGAACACTCATAATTCAAAATTTATAAAAAACACCTTGAGAATTTATAACTCATTAGTAAGTAAATTGAAAACATATGAATTATAAATAGTCTATAAACAATTTATAATCTATAGAAAAGGCCTATAAATTTAAAAAAGTTGTAAAAAACCCTAAAAATCATAATTTACAAAAAAACGCCGTTAGTATTTCTAACTTATAGACACTAAAATGAATATAAAGAATTATTGACAATCCCTACAAAATTAAAAATTTTCCAAAAAAATGTTATGCTCCCTTTAAAGTATAGGTTTAGGAAAAACTTTTCATGATCAATATTACCTATAACTTTTTTGAAAAGAACACAACCAATTAAAAATCTATTAAATTTGAAATTTACAAAAAAACCTTAAAGTTTAGTATATTACAAATTACCCCTCCAAAGTTTGAAAATTTTCATTGATTTTATATAATTCCTTGATTTCAATGTAATATTTAATAGTTTTGTGTATTTATAAATTACAAAATTTTAGGGTGTTTTTTATAATTTTTAAAACTTTTGAGGGTGTTTCTTTTGTTGTTTTTAAAATTTTTATTGTGTTTTCAATGTAATGCATAGATACGTCAATTAATTATGATATTAACGAGTAAGTCATTGTTAAGATGTATTATGCCATAGTTAAGTGTGCACATCACTATTCCTAGACAATACAATTATATATGCCAAAAATTTTAGACAATCTATATAGTGGCTAATAGGATTTTAATTTTAATGTACTATTTTTTATAAATTATATTTAATGTGAATCTACCATATAATTTTAATATGTTTGATTGATTGACTATATAGGTATATAGATCACATATTACTTTATTTTCTCACATGAATTAACATTAGGCGCTTAATAATTTAAATTATTACTTCTAAATTTAATATAAAGAGGAGCTCTAATAACATTTATTTATTTACCTAGAGGAGAATACAATCTTAATTCTTATTTTTTACTTGAGATTTGTTCGATAGTTGTGCGTATCAAATTAGTAATTATAGTAATAATTATTTATGATTAAATTAGGATGATTGTAATTGGTCACTCACTATGGAATTTCTATGAATATATATACTTTACTTTTTATAGTTATCTACATTGCCTATGTATATTTTATAAATTAGTTGTTAATTTAACATATTAAATTATTTTTCTTTTGTAGAAATTTTTTCTTTGACTTTTGAATTGTGTAATCACTATATCACCATTCTAGCGTAGAAATGACCTCACTCTAAATGGCTTCAAACTAATATTTGAGTTGAATTGAAGTATATACTATTGCTACTATGTGTATATATTTTTAAAAAAAAATCATGTCGATATTTTTTTTACAAAAAAGAATATTCTAACATCTGATATTGTACAAACTAAATATAACCAATTGAGTGATTAGTAAAAGAGACCTTACATCAGAAAAGCGTGAATAATAAGATAAAGAGGAAAGATAATGGTATTGCCAACAATCTATATACTATTACTAAAAGTTGTTACCCTTCAATTCGCCACTTGGCAAAAATGCCACTTGGCAAAAATGACCCATATCATTTTAAACAACACTTCGCAAACATATCAATTGCTATCTTCTTGCAAGTGCCACTTATCAAGTTTCTACAAAAGTTCTCCATATTAAATTTGAAATAAAAAATAAAAAATAAAAAGTTCTCCTTGAGATTTGAACTAAGGGGGTGTTTGGTTCAATTTCTAGAAATTATATAAAATGTTTTCCACTTAAAATATGATTTCCTTGTTTCTTAAAAAAATTATAGGAAAAGTTTTGAGAAATCAAAAAGTACAAATTTCCTTGTTTTTTGTACTTTGCTTGTTTGGTTCAAAACAAGAAAATGGCCTATAACTTTATAGAAAATAACAAGATTTGGTAGGTTTTTAATTAAATATGGTATGTGTCAGATTTCTGGTGATTTCCTCTCATTTTGAGAGGAAATCGCTTTTTGTAAAATTTGGTATGTTTTGATATTTTATAGAAAATATTTCTGTAAATTTTTTGTTGAACTAAACACAATTTACCGAAATCTCTGAAAAATTTTTAATTATAAATTTGCCATTGTCAGATGTTTTGAGAAAGTTTTCTCAAAAAGTGTGCAACCAAACAGCCCCTAACTCTCCCTGCCTTTTTAATTTTCCAAACAAGATGCTTCGTAAACTGTTTGAACGCTTCGTAAACTGTTTGAACTGTTTGTATTTTTTTACTACATTAATTTTTGTATATTAAACAAATCCGTGCATCGCACGGGCCTGAAACTAGTAATACTAATAGCAAACTACAATGTAAAGTTAACCTATTTTGTGGACTCCAACTATTGGCTATAAACATCGAGGTTTTCATATATATACTTTATAATTTATTAAAAAGGGTTATATAACCTTATATAATAAAATTGATTTAATATTGAATAGTAATAATATCATTATTAGGAAAAAAATTTTGTGAACCAGTATGTGCTTTACGATATATATATGCACTCCAAATTCTTGTGTCTTTTATAGAGTCAAAAAGTTTGAATACGAGCCTCTAACATTTTGCTCTCATAAGAGCAAAATTTATTTAGCAGATGTGGATATTTGAGATAAGTTATATGTCCTATATATAATACAATTGTCCTAGGCAAGTGAGTTATAATAGCATTTTCATTCACATCGTTTGGGGCAAGATTTGATAGAGATCTTGCATCAAAGAAAAAATTATATTCAGAGCACATGGCTAAATATATCATAATCTCACCGCCCTAATTTTATAAAAAAATAAGTATTTATACTTTCAATTTTACTTCTATGATAAGGAGAATGAGCTATAAAATTGAATGTGAATATTAGATAATATAAATATGAGTGATATCACAACTAAAAGTTAACGTGAATATGAGCTAAACTACAACTAAAAGTTTAATGAACATATCGCAAGTAAATTTGTATGCAAAATTCCTTTGCGAATTGAATGATCACCCATCTTTTGAAGACTTCAAGATACTAATAAACGGAGATGTTGTACTAGATCAATGTGTTTATAACTGACAAATAGTAGATCAAGTGGTCACAGTCTGAGTTGAAGAAAACAATGATAGTATTTTATTTGAGAGAGAAATTATTAAGTTGATGATCAATCATACACAAAACTTTGCTTTCTTTTTTATTTTTATTCAATTTTTATCAATTTAAATAATCATCATATTCAACCACGTACATCTCCACTAGTAATTAAAATGTATGTATGAATATCCAATTGAATGATAAATACAAGGACCAAGGAAACGATTTAATTAACCCTGCAATATAATGGGCATATAACAAAAACCTCGTAATTATTAGATGAAATTGAGTTGCAATGCAGATGGTAGATATAATTTTATTTATTTATTAGATGAAATTGAGTAATTCTCTTCTCCTCGTCAAAAACCTAGCCGCCTGTTTCAGTCAAACGATGGAGTCTTCAACTAAGGAAGAAGAAACCCTAGACAAATCCTCAATTTCAACAGTAGAAAAAAGCGCCGATGGCATCAAAGAACAGGATAAAGATGAAGACTTTCACTCTCTTTTGATCCCCGATCCCAATTCTCTTCCCTCAATTCCTCCTTCTGCCGTTGAATCCAACTTCGTCCGTTACTACGCCACAGGTACGCCTGAAACCCTAACTCAAACCCACAAAATAACTTTCTTTTTGTTTCCAGAATGGGTCAAGTGCACTTTAATGCCCTAAAGTTTCACTCTTTTTTTTTAAACTTCGATATGCTGATGAAAAGTTTTTTGAGTTTGGGAAGATTAGCAGCAAACTTAGGTCTGTCGGGCCATTATATTATCAAATTCACCTCAGTTTGAAAACATTTTGGTACCATATTGTCAAATAAGCACTTCAGGATATCAAAGTTAAAAGATGGTGATACTTTAGGCATTGATGTGCATATAAGCCTTTCAAAGTAGGTAAATTTACTCTAATTAGATCCCTCCATTTTTCCATAGATTTTATCAAGCCTGGACACGATCAGTATATCTATCGCCATGCCAATGGGTAGCTACACAAAATTGTTTGTTATCTATTGTTTTAAACTTCAGTTTATTTCATTTTATGTAATTTGTTGGATGTAATATTAGATTATGTGTGGTTGGTTTGGCTCCTACACATGTGGCTTTTAAGGAGGAAGGAGGGATCACAGCCGTCGATTTCAATGTGGGAAAGTCCGATCGGAGTGAGATTAAAGTCACTGGAAAGAGGAAGAGGGTAATCCCGAGATTCTTGATTTTAATATTAAAGAAAGCAATTTTACTGGCTGATTGTTAATGTGGATATTGATTTTCTTTTGTAGAATGCTCAGCATTTGGAATCCAATTCAGCTTTGTGCAAGGTTTCCAATAGTAGTGCTTTCTATGTAGTGAGGTTGTGCAAAAGATGATACTTGTTTGATTTTTATCTGTGATTTTTGAAGATTTTGAAATCACAGGCTTTCTGTGATTGCCTGTTGCAGGTGTTGTGTGAAAGGTTCTCTTTTGGAGGTTAATGATAGGCTGATAAAGCAGCCCGACTTGCTTAACTCCTCGGCATCGGTGAGTATAGATCATCTCCGTAAATAAATGGTACACTGCTGTAGTTACTTGCTTTCAGTATATTAAGAAATTTCATGTTTATATGTGATGGAGGATGATATAGGTATGGTACGTTTGACAAGAATCCTGATATTTCCTGGAAAAATCATTTTTAGAAATGTGCAAATGAGTGTTGATGTAGGATAATGTATTTGGTAGTACTAAGAGCACATTTGACAATAACCTTGATAGTTTCTTGACAATCGTTTTCGGAATTGCACAATTGACTGTCAATGTTGGATCATGTACTAGGCAGCACTAAGAGTACATTTCAAACGAATCATGATAGTTTCTGAACCATCTATTTTTTTTCTGGGTGGGTAAGTTTGTTATTGGTTGTATTTCCTCAAATGGACTTTTTGCTTTTTTGGTTTGTAGCTCAGGATTCTAGTGATCATATTACTCGTTGTGAATGGACCTATGCATATATGAGTCCTAAGATGTTATACCATATTGTTATAGCATGTGACATACTCTAAACTTCATTGCGAATAATATGGAAGTTTCTATTTGAGAAGTCATTGCATACTCATCAATACAAGTGCTCGTGTGTGTGTGTGTCTATATATATATATATATAGTAGTGGTAGTCTGGTTTCCTAATTATCTTCCCATTATTTGGTTGATGGTCCGAGAATCGTTCAGTGATTTTAATCTTGTGTTCTTGTCCTTACAACTAGGTAAAAATGCTTTCACAATATGATCTATTTCTAACTAGGTTTCAGGAACTTTTCATGCTATACTTGTTAGTGGTTTTGCGCACTACATGACACCTGCATTCTCGAATACTTAAGGTTTTCCAAGTAAAAAATATTTTTTAAAGAAAAAATAATTTCAGGTATGAAGAATAGTTTTCTCTTAACTTTATTTAAATCATAAATCCATCAATGTAGTGAAGAATTGAGTTCTTGAATAATTGTACAGTTGGAACCTTTTGAATTGCCTGGGTTTGTAAAAAGCATAAATGATGGTGAACTACAAGATATAGATTCTTGATAGAATTTATTTGGATCAAATAAAATGAAAATACAAATAATAAAAGTGCATTCATCATTTAAGAATAGGAAAAGATACAAATGTGGGCCTCACAATGGGCACCTCACATGCCTAATACTAGCTGCAATTCAAATGCAAATTTCTCACAAACATTTTTCTCTCCTCCATCTCAGATGAAAAAGTACAATCGTTATTTATAGAACTAAAACAAAATTCTAATCCTAACTAATAGATAAAATCAAATCACTCATCATAATAAAATATCATAATAAAATAAAGGATTCATTCCCAACTAAATAACAAACTCAATCCTAACTAAAGATCTCTACCAAAAGAAAAATCAAATCCTTAATAAGAAATCCTAATCCAGTCACATCAAATCTTTTTACCAGATTCAGATCTGAATCTGTCTAGCATCAATAAGGATTTTCATTTTGGATGTAACTTTGTGGGATTGAGTTTGTTGTCCGAATTGCAAAGATCATTTTATAATCTAATGATCTTGTTTGGATGCCACATTAAATCAAACAAGTCATGACTTTTTATCAAAAGAGGAACTTCTTAACCAAGAGAGATCTTTTGAAATGGAGTAAGGAGTGTTATCTTCTTTCTAATCCAATAGATTTAGATAATCTCTTACATTTCAATCCTTAGAAGTTTAATTTAATTTTGACGGGAAAACAAAGCTGACATTCAAGTTTAATGAAAATTTAATGGAAGCGGTCTATCTGGACCCAAAAAAAAAAAAAAAAAAATCTAAAAAAGAACAAATCAGAACGCTGAAATTTATGTCCAGTGTGCATGTGTAGAAAAACAATTGTAAGTTTGTAACTGGAGCTAAAGTGACAAATTAGGTAATGTCCATCCATTTCAGAGATAACAATGAGACTCAAAATTTTGTAGCTTATGTTAAATTTTGTCTTCATCAATTGATGGATCAAAAACTTGGTTAAGTATTGGGTATGCTTATGTTTCTATTTTTGCTGGGGAAAACTGAAGTTGGTAAAACTTCAGGAAGAATGTATATCTTGGAGCCGTGCACCATAGCTAACCTCATTTAAATGGGAAACAGCATCGAAAATGATGACGATGACCTTGGAAACCAATATTAGTGTTATCTTTCTATTTTGCTCTTGGATTTTCTTACCTTTCTCTCTTGTCTTCAAAGCCAAGAGGGAGAATGACGGTAAGATGAAAATAGGAGGTATGGGGGTAGTGAAAAATGAATGACCAAATAAGCTTACATCTAAACTTGAAATTTGATTGCTTACTGGAAGCTTTAGGTTTTACCTTTCTCGAGCGTTCTGTTTGCATTTTGATCTTTAGTGCTATGTTTCAGATATATAACTGAAAGGCCTAATGAGATGTTGAACTTCCTCTTTTTTTTCCAAGATTGTTTCTACACCATTCATTCTATTTGAAAGCCACCTTGATTACTGTTAACTAGCAATGCATAAAATTAACATTAAGATATATCTAGTCCTATGTAAAAAAAAAAAAAAAAACTAATATGTTCTGTTTAGACATGCTCCTAAGAATGCTTACCTTGTGTAATGCTCTGATCCTCAAAATTTTGACATGCTCCTAAAAATGCTTACCTTGCGTGATTATGTACGGTCTCTGCTTTATTCAGAACCTTTACACTTGTGTTGCCTATCCTTGTTTTATGGGGTAAAGGCCATTATTCTCATGAAAAGTTCCCTCTTCAGGCTACTCTATAGCTTGTATGGTGGGAAGTAATAAACAGTTTTAACTATATATGCTCATGCAAGAGGCAAACTGCAAAACTGAATGGCCAAATGCACAATAATACGCCTCATCTTATGACTATTGTAGAAGGCTACAGTAACCGGGTCTGTTTGATGCAAAAATGTCTAGCCAGAAGTAGAAGTTTGTTTGTGTTTAAATGGAATCAACTTTGTAGAAGCTAATTTGCTATTGATTAATGTCAAGTGGCTAAATTTTTGATGGGTGTGCTTTGAAATATGTCCCATATCCAACTGGTGTTGTTGCTTGCGCTCCAATTTATTTGTGCAAGAAACCTTTTGAAAGTGTAGCCTTCTGACCTTGTAAACACATCTGGGGACCTTGTAGTTTGTTTCCTCATCGCCTTACCATTCACTATTGCAGTCACCAGCTTTTCTTATGTACTACTACATTTTTTGTCCATTCTTTTTTGTTTTAATTTATTTTCACTGCTTCAAACAGAATTTTCAATTCAAGCTATTGCTTTGAGGTTGTCTGAAAAGTTCGACACTTGTTTCAAAGAACTTTTTCTAGGATCTTGAAGATGCATTGTATTAAAATATTTGTTTAACATTCTACTTTATTTTTAGGAAGTAGATCCTCAAGTTTCACTGAGCTCTACTGGAATCACTTTTATCTGCTAATGTGATGAATGCATGATTTGTAATGTTAACTTTATGATTTAAATTTTTTTCCTAAATCCTAAGCATTAATAGTGCCGACATCTCTGGCTTTTAAATATTTTAGTTTCCATTCACATGATCTTTCAGTTGGTAGGTAATAGGTGACTTTGAACTTATTGTCATAACATCTTCTATGGGGGTGAGAGTTTCTCTTAAATTGCAGGTTGAACAGCACGCTGAAATAGGTAGCAAAGCCCGTTTATATGAATTTCTTGTTAAATGACAACTATGATCAGTTTTATGGACTGTTTAAAAACCAGATACAACCTTAAGTAATAATCCTAGTGAGAGGTTAAGTGTTAACAAGAAAAGAAAAAGGGAATGTGAAAAAGTACCCCCCTTAAGAACTTTCATGAGCATGTGTTACCCTACTAATTTATAATTGTCCTGTTACAGGCAGCTCGAGAAGGATATATTGCAATTATTATGCCAAAACCAACAGATTGGCTCAAGATCAAAGATTCATTGTTGACCCATGAAGGCTATCATAAACTGAGAGGTCTTCTAAATTAGCAGGAGGTAATTCCTTCTGTTTGAAATGGTCACTTTCTTGCTCAATGATACTTGAAAATCTGAAATAACCTTGTAAATGTGAAATTTCACTAAGAAGTATGATATCCTTGTATTCATAGCTAGGGAGAACTTTTTTTTTCTTGTTTTATGTTATGCTTAGAGGAAATCACGAGGAACTATAATTATACTCTCATCAGGGATGGATCCAGAAAATAATTTCTATAGTGGACACATATTCAATTATATGTATAAACTAATAACATATAAAATATAAGTTTTACTAACAAAAAACTTATTTATACAACAATCACAAAGTTCTCAACACAATACTTTTCACCATCATTTTCACACAATATATGATATTTTTCATTTTCATCACCAAAACTAACAAAATACTCTAGTTACAAACAATATTCCTTCATAGAATCATAATTGTTCCCTACGTGGTCTCATATGTTGTTATCTTTGTGTGATTTTCTCATTTTCCATACCATTAAATATGTCTTTCTTAATCTACGTAACTAAATAATCATTCGACCCAACGTTTAAAAAAGTGGAAGCGCAAGGTGAAGCGTTATATCGTTTAATGAAGCAAAGCGTAAGCTTCAAAGCGTGAGGCGCAAGTCTTATGAGTTTAAGTATTTTAATTTTAAAGTTCGTAAAAAGTATGAACATATAATATATAATGGTATGATAATTTACAAATAGATACATTCATGTCCTGGTTAGTAAATAAGAATTAAATATGTAAAATATTGATGCGAATCATAATAAACTAATTGGCATGCATAACTTATTTATCTTATTTACACTCACATGGTCATATTGAAGATACATAAGGCCATTCTAATGTTAGTTAAAAATATTTGTATATCCTCCTGTCTAAAGCGTGGGCTTCATAAGAGAAACGCTTCATGAAGCACGAAGCACACACTTTATTTATGCTTTAAGCAGTGAGGCGTAAGCTTCAAGGGATAAATAGTTTCTCACTTGAGTTTCGAAGTATTTACTCTTTAAAAGTTGTAAAGTGAGTTTCAAAAAAGCTTTTTCAAACATTGATTCGACCATTCATATCTTTTATGATTCCACATTCAATTCTCTATGATTTTCATTGCAGAGAAAGTTCTTTCAATAGTTGTCATTGCTAATGGTAATATCAAAGCTAACGTCACAAGTAAATATACCAATGGATATGCAACATGCTTCTTTGTCTTGAGTTTGAGTAGTTGGTTGAAAGATATGGATGGCTAAATTCAAAATATGAAGATTTGGGGGATTAATTTCTAAGCACAAGTTTGAGGAAGTAATTTCAAAATATCTAGATTTGGGGGAAAAATTTAAAAAAAAAAAAAAAAAAAAAAAATTGGGGGACTAATATCAACATAAGAGAGAATGAGAAATTTGAGTTTTAATTGGAATATGTTTGTGCCATTAGGTGGGTTGGGTTCAATGTGTTGGGGGCCCTGTTAGAATTTTATGGGGACACCTCATTGAGTAGGAGACAACTGTTAATTTCCTTATAAAATATATGGGGGCATTGTCATCCAGTGCCCCCAATGTAGATCCATCATTGCCCTCATAGGATTAACTAGTCTCATTTCCCTAAACTTTTCTCGCATTTTGCTCAGTTGTATATGCGTTGTATATGGTCACTCTATCTTGTATAATAAAAAATTTGCCTTATTTTGTTCCAACTCCATATAATATTTACAATAACGTTATAAGAGCTACAACATAAAGGAATTTTTGACGTACTTTTTGAAACAAATACCTTTATGCCTCGTTTGGTATGCGGCAAGGGAATGAAATGCTCATTCCCACTTCCTATTCTCGCATACCAAACATAATAAGATTTTTGAAGTTGGAATGCTTATTTCCTGGTAATATCCATTCCTACTTTATGTGGGAAAGAGCATTCCCATTGAGTTGGTAAGAAATGAGCATTCCTAGTTAAGTAGAAACCAAAATAATTACATAATTTTTTGTCCCATCCAGTACGAAAACAATCTTAAAAAATTGCATCCCATTGACTACGCGACGACTCGTACATTTAAAAATTACTACTTATATCAATTGTCAGATCACCTTGTATACTGACTAGACTTGATTAAATTGAATATAGAGTTAATATCAAGAGATGTTATTTAAATTTGTGAGCATTTTGATTAAAATTTGATGTGATTGTCTAAGGCACTTTGCTCATTCACACAATTATGCGATGAAATAATTGGAACCGTGGGATAAAAAGATCATCATGCTAAAATTTATTCTCTTCACTAAGCATATAGTGACGATAGTAACATATTAGTTGTTGGAATAGACAGTGGGCATGTAGTATTAGAAGTTAGAATGTCATATTTGTTTTAATCTACAAACTAGTCTTGTGCCCGCGCAATGCTGCGGGATTTTTTAAGGCGCCTTTTTAATGGAGAAGAAGATGATTCTAGACATAATTATTTATTAACAAATATAAGAACAATTTTTATTATTAAGACAATCCTCTTACCATCATTGTTTTCTTTTAGCCATTAGTAGTTGATTCATGATTTAAATTTATTAAATAAATTATATTCATTATAACGAAGGACAAAGAAGAATCAAGAAAGAGAATTGAAGCGAAATAAAATCCCCAGTTAAAAATATATATGATAGTTTGAAATCAAGTTAATGATAGTTAGAAATCAACTTACTTTTGACTTCACGTTATCATTGCTAATAATAGAAAGCTTCTTTCCGCCATAGAAATAGAAAAGGGAACCAAATGAAACATGTTGCTATGGGCCTATTAGAGAAAATGAGATTATGTATATACATAATAGAGGGAGGGGGTTACGCAATGAGATATGAATGGTCCATGAAATTGATAGAATTAACAAGTGTTAAAAAATTGAAGGGTTTTTAATAGATGTGGTAGAGATAAAGAGTTTAGTTGTTAATTATTTATTAATTATATTTAATGAGTAATAAATAGGTTGAAAAAGGAAGGAGAAAAATCTAAAAAAACAAAAATAAAACCAAAATAATCATAAGTTGCCAAGTGGCAGTTTAGGGCCTTACTTCAGTATATAGATAGATATGCTATTTTAATTCCATTGTTAGATTTTAAATATAACAAAAGTAATGATTAATCTAAAATGTAATTATTTCTATCAAAAAATAATTTCTATGAAAAATATTTCTCGATGAGTAAGTCAACAAGAATGAAATAGTCGATGAGGTGGTGATGGATAATAGAATATCATCGGGAAAAGTCGGATGAAAGAACACTGATCTGCTAAACAGTGTCAATTAGTATCACTGACGAGTACTTTTCTCTTTTTCTTTTAAACACAAGATAAACTAGGATATAACTAAGTTAGAGATAGAAGATAGGTAGTTATACTGGATTCACTCACCCCATCTAACCTCTGAAAATGATAGAAAGGGCCGGTTTCACACACGCACGCTAATCAAAACACAATGGCTTCATGCCTTTGAGGGGTCACTCCACAACTTTAAAACTAAATTTTATTAGTCATTGTCTATCTCCAAAAGGGAGATGTTACATCTTATTTATAAAAAAAACCTTAATACTAAAAATTATATCAAATCACTGAAATCTTATCTAATAAAATTGAAAATCATCATAACCAAATAATTAACAAAAATATCTGAAAAGATAAAACCGCAAACTGCCAATCCCTATCAACTACAATGTAATGTACTATAATAAGATGAAACAAAATCTCAACTACATTACTAAACAGAACCAACCTTCATAAAACTTATTTCTAAGAAATGAAATTGAGTCATTATTAGTTTTTTTATATTTTTAAAATTCTATGTTGTAAGGGCATTACCAGAAAACAACATTTCATTCTCACTTGCGAACAAATGATACCAAACATGGTAACGCGAATGAGATTGTTATTCCCACTTCATCCTCTAATCGCGCCCAAACATGAGAATGAGAATGACCATTCCATTCCCACATATATTCCGTTTCATCCTCTGGCCCATTCCATTCTCACTTGATATGATTCTTGCGTACCAAAAAGGCATTCTAGAAGAAAAACATACTTTCCCTTTTTTAAACACTAGGAACATTGTTTACAGTCATAAAGCGTAGAAGATGTTTACTCAGGGCAATATGGTTTTGTTTTAAAGGAATAGCTGCCTTGAATCATGTTTCTTTGGTGTAGCTATATTAGTTTTGGGTTAATTAATGATGATATTCCCCAAATTACTTCTGTTCTCTATTATTGTATATTCCTGTAACACCAAGATCACGACGTACTGAAGTTAGTATTGTATTGTATCTTATTATTTTCTATCTGAGTATTTTAAGCTGTTGAATAAATGAAGAATTTGAACGGTTCACTAGCATCGGATCCAAAATGAAGATGACAGTTGTAAATTGCATCCCTTCTGTCCTTATATATCACTTCTCCTAATTATCTGCAACTCATTCATCAGATTTTTGTCTCTGCTTATGCTCACACCTGGCTTTCCTTTGTACCCTCCTTTCTGGTTTCCCTCTGTTTTGGAAAGCATGTTAACATGTCTTCTTTAAGTTGACGATCCGTACACCGATGTCCTTTATGGTATTAGGACTCTTAACTGCATTACTATCCTTGTCTTTGTCACCTCTGCACAAGGCCGGCGCTAGCATACAGGTTGAACTCAGGAATTGTTCTAGGAACTTGATACAGGTGGAGAGTTAATTTTGGAGAGTTAATTATCATCTGGCATGGATCTTATTGTTTTCTTTTGGAGAGTTAATTATCATCTGTCATTCTTGTGGAATTTTGTTACTGTTCTTGAAGTTTATGATAGTTGCAGGTGGCTTCTTCCTTTGTCCTATCATCTTCGGGCACTAACAGGATTTGGTTTAGTTGTTACAGTTGTTATCAAATACTTAAAAACTATACAATAAATCCCTGGTGTTCTGTCTGCATGCTACTTACTGGATATGTCAGGCTTCTTACTTCATTAGGGTCTAAGTTGATATGCAATTCAAATTTTGCTCAATCCCTTTCAAGAGCTCTCTCGACTTGAGTTGATGTTTCCGTATTTGACTCCATCTTGTCTTGAAGGCATATGTGATATAGAATATGTGTATTCTTATTTCTTCTTATGGATGTATAATCTAGCTTCAATATAGGATTGCCCAAAAATATCCGTATCCGAGGAAATATCCATGTCCATATCTCTCCACTAAATTCTATAACAGATTGTATATGGTCACTGATACAGATATATAGTGAAATGTCCGGATTTGTATCCGAAATTTCTGAATTGGTCATACATTTGCTATAGTTTTAATCCTTGGTTTAATGGATTTAACATTAATTTCAATGATCAAGATATCTAATCTTTTAGCTTTTCAGATATAACGAGCATATTAATGAACACTTTTGTATCATATAAACTATGTATTTTTAAATATTTTATGGTTTTCTCATATCCGTTTTGTATCCGCATGTAATATATCCGCATGTGTATTCGTATCCATATCCAATTTTAGCGGATATGGACGCAAGTTTTCTTTACTGAGGTATATCCGATATCCATATCCGTATCCGTATCCGTGATTGGTAAGCGGATATGTATATGGTAAGTATCATATCTGAACCTTATCCAAACTGAATGCATCCCTCAATAGTCATTTCCCTAAAACTTTGTAAATTGACTCCATCTTGTCTGGAAGGCATGTGTGACACGTGATGTGTACTTTGTGGGTTTTCTTCTTCTTCTTCTTCTTCTTATGGATGTGTAATCTAGCTTCAGGAATCATTTCCATGGAAGTTGATTCCTTGTTATTTATGCGGGATGCATTGATTCATATTTGTGGCCTCGTCCAGGTGCAGGGTTTGTATTATCAGTTGTATGAGGACGACAGCAAGCTCATGGTTACACATGCTGCAGCTCTGGATAAGGAAAAGAAGACAGCAAAATGAATATGTTAAAAATGGATTTGTTAACTGCTCATCACGTTCCATGGAATAAAATCAAAATTTTTATCCAAGCCATTTAAGACTTGGGCCACCGAGCTTCCTTCATGCGTGCGCAATAAATCTTGACCTAAGTTACGTTCAGAGGGGCGGTATTTTGAGTTGTATATTTATTTGTGGCATTTTTTGTGATATTCTTCTCATTATGTACTTCAGTGAGAAAGATGCAGGAAATTGTATTGGAGCTTAGCATCTACAAAGTGAGTTATTAGAGTTCTTTTGTCGCCTTGGAGCCTATGTAAACGTTGATCATGCTTTATTAGAGCTGCTAACGTAGTTCAAAGATACTGGATAAAAATTACTTAACTTAGATAACTCGGCCACGTATCAGTATATGCTTTATGGCTCGGCAATACATTCCTCGGTCAAACTCTATCACCTCGTTAGGGAGATCTTTTACTCTAGTACGAAGGAATTCTTGAGGGAGATTACTCTCAGATCTAGTAAGCATTACAAGATCAAACCCTTAAACCGTGGTCAACAAATCAACAAAGAGAGAATAGACGATAAAATCTGCTTCCAAGAGCTACAAGAGCAAAAGATTTTACTACTAAACAGGTAATCATGACATAAAAAAAAAGAGCCGAAAACCTTATTTCCTCTTTCATTTCCTAAAAATGAGCTGAGAACATACTTGAGCATAAAGCAACGAGGCTACCATAGCACAACAGAGATTTCTAAACATGAAAGAGTAATGATCAACGCTTGCAAAAAGCACGGAGGGTTTCGTCAATGGCCTCGCTGTCGTAGCCTCCAGTAAAAACACAATCACAATCGCCC
>NC_033800.1:112249245-112252463 GCF_001876935.1 Asparagus officinalis
GTCCGTTGGCGCGTGCAAGCCGTGGGACCCACCGAGAGCAATTCGATGTTGGCTGAAATTCACTGCCAAAATGCTAGCACTTGTTGTCATTGGGTCTTGGGTTTTTCTCTATTTAAACCACTAACATTTCTTCACACTAGTTCATATGGGAGTAAAGTGGGGGTGTCACAGTCCAGGGTGCTTTCAGAAGGACAAGCCTAGTAAACCGTCGGCTACATTTTGATCAAGATAGAAAATAACCGCTAAAAGATGTTTCTAGTAACAAATTACAAATCTGACAACTGCTACAAGTCTAACCAAAGAGTGGTCAAAAACAAACTAGACTCAATAAGACTTGCTACACATAAGCACTGGAGAAGCATCAAAACAAAACAACAAGTGCTCTAAAATAGACTAAATGCTTCAACCTCTACCAAGCATCAAACAAAACGCAAAAATCTCCAAAATAGGCTGAGTGCTTCAGCGTCTTCAAAAGGAGGCCAGAAAGACAACAGAGAGGAGGATAGGAGGATCAACCTGCGGTTGAGAAGTTATCACCCACATCAGCATCGTTGTTAGATTGTGTGATATGCTTCAGTCCCAGGTTGATTACCGCTTGATGGAGCTTAGGTCCAGATTTACTAGCATTAGTACCTGTCCAAGATAGAACATGTCTAGCTACATTAGAAGCAATGCGATGATGACAGACTTCGATCCCATTAAAGACGAAGTTGTTGCGGCTATTCCATAAATACCAACAGAAGCACGGTAAAAAGACTCTCCATAATAAAATGATGTCCTGATTGATTGCTAAAATGAAATTGAGAGAGATCATGTCATCCAGGTTATGAGGCCGATCAATTGATGGGATGAGTGGAAGAAGAAGAGACCACGTTGAAGACGAGATGGCACACCTAGTGAATAGGTGATCATGAGATTCGATGACCTCATTGCAAAGAGGGCAGAGCAGACTACATTCCCAACCTTTAGTAGCCAGATTCTCCCTGGTATTCAACTTGTGCTTGCTGGAAATCCAGAAAAACACTTTAACCTTCAAAGGAGTAGGGGAGTTCCAAATGAATTTGTAGTAGCGAGAGGTAACTCCACCTGAGGTTATGAGATCGTAGAATGATTTGACAGAATAAGAACCTGAAGGAAGATAAGGCCAGTGAAGCTTGTTGTGAGAAGCTGAAGCTTGGATTGAGAAGAAGGCTAGGTGGTTAAGGAGAGCATTTGTCTCATCCTTAGCTATATGAGTGATACCTCTCCTCAGGATTGGATGCCACTGCCAAGTAGAAGATTGCATTAAGCCTTGCGATAGAATGGAGCAGTTTTTAGAGAAAGCCAGAAGGTGAGCATTTGGGAACATACTACTCAGGGAGTTATCTCCTGTCCATTTATCCCTCCAAAAATTACAAGTTTTACCATCCCCCAGGGTCCATTTCACGTGGCTGAAAAAGGGAGAACTGATGGAGTGCAACTCACGAAAGAATTTGGATGCCGAGCTTTTGGGAGGTTGGCCAAGAGGATTGGATTGATCTTTAGAGTATAAAGAGAAGAAGACTTTGCTAAGAAAAGAGTTTCTCTCCAAGATTTTCCAGATCCACTTTGATAGGAGGGCAATGTTAAAAGAGGAGATGTCTTTAACCCCCAAACCCCCTTCAGATTTGGCTTTGCAGACAGACCCCCAACTAACTAGACATTTAACTTTGGAGGAGTAAGCCTGACCACACCACAGAAAAGATCTTCTAATACTGTCAATTTTTTTAACCCATACAGGCAGCTTAAGGAAGGACATATAGTACAAGGGGAGGGAGGATAGAACTGAGTTGATCAATGTCAGTCTCCCCTCGATAGACAAAGTTTTATTTTTCCAAAGAGCAAGTTTTTTAGAAAAAGAATCTAATAGGGGTTGCCATTCTCTTCTTGAAAGAGAACCTTTTTTCAAGGGAAGACCAAGATAAGAGAAAGGTAATTTACCCACAGCACAATTAAAAGAACTGGCTAATCGAGCACCCTTGAAAGGAACTTTACCTAGGTAGAAGAGGCTGATTTTGGACTGGTTGATCTTAAGTCCAGAAATGTAAGCAAAGAGCAAGAGGACTGTTTTGAGAGTTGTGATATCGGAATGAGCAGCTTTGAAGAAAATGATAGTGTCATCCGCAAATTGAAGAGATCTAATGTGGTTTAGTTCACCTTTGAGGTGAAGATTGGAGAGGTCACCTGCTGCAGCACTACTCTTTATCATCTTACATAGGACGTCCACTACCAACAAGAAAAGCATCGGTGACAGAGGGTCACCCTGCTTAAGACCACGGTAGCAATTGAAGAATTTTGTCAGGGAACCATTGACTAACACTGATGATTTGGACGAGGAGAGTATGGAGTGGGTCCAAAAACACCAGTGAGGTCCAAAGCCTCTGGCCTTGAGTAGGCTCAAGAGGAAATGCCAATTCACGCAATCAAAAGCCTTGGAGAAATCAACCTTGATAGCACAGATCTCTTTTTTGCCCAAAGAACAGTAGTTAACCATCTCATGAGCTAGAAGGATAGAGTCCAAAGTTGATTTACCACTTTGGAAAGCAGCTTGGGAGTTATCTACAAGGTGTGAGAGGAAGTTCTTTAGTCTATTGGCCAAGACTTTGGAGAAGATCTTGCAAATGCTATTGATTAGACTGATAGGACGGAAGTCTGATGGAGAACATGCACAATCTATCTTAGGGATTAGACAAATATAGGAGTAGTTGATGTTGTGGAGGAGATGATGGTGGGAGAAGAGAGATTGAATGAAAGTAGTGACGTCCAGATGGATGGTGGACCAAAACTTTTGGAAGAAGAGAAGAGGCAGCCCATCCGGGTTAGGGGATTTCTCAGGATGGAGATCAAATACTGTAGCTTTTATTTCTTCAGGGGAAAAATGAGAATCAAGGGGTGATAGATCTACAATGTTGTCAGGATATAAGCTATTCCAATTAATAGAAAGTCTTGGTTTGGGGGGTTGATGGAATAGGTTGGAGAAGTAATCGTAGAAGGCTCTTTTCATGTCTGAATCTGAAGAAATGATGCAATTGTCAATACTAAGGTAGGGGATAAAATTTTTCCTCCTATGGTAGGAGGCAGTCCTGTGGAAAAAAGCCGTGTTGTTATCCCCCTCTTTAAGCCAATGAACTCTAGATCTATGCTTCCACATTATTTCTTCCGCCTTGGCTAATTGATAAAGATGATCTTTGACACTATTC
>NC_033800.1:112252473-112268297 GCF_001876935.1 Asparagus officinalis
CTTAATACTGTTGAGGGAGTCCAGGGCCTCCACAGCTTTGGTGAGGGATTGTTTGAGAGAGCCTATTGAAAATCTTTTCCACCTTTTGATCATTTTTTTGATACATTTCAGTTTGAGAGGCAGGGCTATATGTTGGCCATGATAAGAGCTGAAAGATTGCCAACATGATTCGATGAAGGGAATGAACGATGGGAAGGAGAGCCAGTACTTCTCAAATCTAAAAAGAGGGGGTTTATAGGGAGAAGAAGTGTCCAAGATGATTGGACAATGGTCAGAGCAGGGAGGCTGATACCCGTATTGCGAAAGGAGGGGGAAGTGAGATTCAAAGTCCAGGGAGACGAAGAACCTGTCGAGCCTAGCTAGGACAGGAGGTGACCTCTGATTAGACCAGGTAAATTTCCTTCCACTAAGAGGTAGGTCGAGAAGACAGCAAGAGTCTATCAAGTTTTTGAAGGCCGAGATCTCACGAATAGAACTAGATCTTCCACTACGCTCAGATGCACTAAGCGTCATATTGAAATCACCAAAGAGAACCCAAGGCAAAGAGGTAGAGGTCCTAATCCTTTGAATTTCCCACCAACATACCTCCCTTTCCTCACCATCGCATGGAGCGTAGACTGTAGTGGCAACAAAAGACCAGTTGGAAGGTTTGTGGGTGAAGGTCGCTGAAATGGAGAAGATACCTATAGATGAAGAGGAGCAGGATAGAATTGACTCATCCCAACCCAGAAGAACACCCCCTCTAGATTGAACAGCTTCTAAAGAAATCCAGGCAGAGATAGAGCTGCCACCCAGTCTTTTGAGAACATGATGTCTAACAGAGTTGAGTTTAGATTCCTGAATACCCAGAAGATTAACTTTAGCAATCTGAATACTCTCCTTAACCAGTCTACGTTTCACAGGGTTATTTAATCCTCTGACGTTCCAAGAGCCGATCTTCATTGAGCAGATATAAGAGACACCTGCGAACAAGGGGCTAGATGGAGGATCGGAACTAACTAAGAGACTTGATGCTCTCTCTTTCCATAGATTAGATATCAAGTAACCCCAAAGATTCTAAAGGTTTCTGAATGCCACAGTTGATAGAAATCTCATGCAGAAGTGAAGATTTCATAGCATTGATAGGGAGAGTAGAAGCTGAGGAAGAGGATGTACCCTTAGAGCTGCTAGTGATGGGGCCATTCTTCTTCAGGGACAGGTGCCTTCTGTGAGGAAGATGGGCCATCAGTCGCCAGGAATGCTTCTTTTTAGGAGGCTTACTGGTTTTCTCGAAACCAGGAGGAGGCTCCGAAGAAGAGTCTTTATCCATAGATTCAGAGGAGCTGACTGGGATGACTTGGTCTGCATGAACACCTGGCATGGCCGCTACTGCTGCTTGAGAAAGAACTGATGATAGTTGTTCCCACGACTCCCTAGTGATCTTGATCTTGATGCCTAGGTAGAGGACCTCCACAAGGTGGGTGGAAGATCCTTCCCCAACCCCCGGATATGCGGCGACTGGAAGCGGTTGGAGGGGAGGCGGGGACACAGGGACTTCCATCGGTTGTTTGCCTTTGTCTGCTGACCGAGGGGAAGGAACTGGTTGACGAGGAGGGGTGTCTAAAGACATATGGACGAAAGGCTCCTTCACAGGAGGGATCTTGGAGGAGGGAAGAGAACTACCCTCTCTGCGGACGAAGGACTCAAAGTTGTCCCTATTTCTACCTTTGAGTTCTGAAAGAGGGTGACCTACCGTCCTGAGCTGGATATTACCTTCCATGATGAAGATATCGTCGGGGGAAGAGTACCTGAATGTAACCGCCTGGGGGATCTCTGAAGGATCTCTGACCATAAGCATAGCTTTACACTCTAATGCATTATGCTTGAGAAGTACGTCATCGGAAACCGTGATGACGTCACCAATATCACCAAGCAGAGCCATGATAAACTCTGAATCCCACAAATGAATGGGGAGGTTAAGAATGTCTACCCAGACGTAGACGAACTTGGGGAGGGCTTTGAGACCGGTCTTTTCTGACCAAGGAGAGAAAACACCATCGAAGGATCCCATGTTGGAGAACCCGAGGGAGCATGCAAGATGCAGAGACTCAGGATTAGGGAACTGAATGAAGAAAGACGAAGAGGAGGATTTTTTGACGTTTAGAGACCAAACGTCAATGTTCAGAAGAGATTTCAGTTTTTCTATGATTTCGTCAACAGAGGGGTTGCCAAACTGAATATTAAGAAAACCATAGGACTTGAAGGCTTCCATGTTACTGAGGACAGAAGGAGGAAGGGTAATGTTAGGGATGAGGAGCGATGGTATGGGAGGAGAGGAAGGTGTGATAGAGTGGAGAATGGGGGATTGATTTCTATGAGGGCAGAAAGCAGAAGTGTGGCCGATATTATTGCATGCAAAGCACTTAAAACCACCCAGAGAACATTTATTAGCCATGTGAGATGGATCTCCGCAACGGAAGCACCTACGGGGTTTGGAATGAGGAGCAACAGAAAATCTAGGCCTTTTAAGGCGTTTCTTGTAAGAAACCCTAGTCCAACCTGCTTCTAGAAGGGGGAGGATGCCTTTTTGAGAGAGAGGGATGGACAATGCGGAGGCCTGGGCTTTGGAGTTTTTGAACAAATCAACGAAAGAAGAGAAAGGTGGAGGAGGCGGTTGCTGGTTAAGAGGATTGGAAGAGAGCGATAGGGAGGAGGGGAGGTTTGAGAAGGAAGAGGGTTTGGGAAGGGTGGGGAAGGCCGATGACGGTAGCATGGAGGTCGGAGAATACGATGGTACCTGTACTGAAGTCGGAGCTTTAGGCGGTGGATGGCAGACAATGATCTTACCCTTGCTAAAGTTGACAACTCTATGCTTAGATACCTGGGTCGCCGCCTGACTTGTCTTGTCGAATCGCTGCCCAAATCGCCTGTAGTTACGCTCCATCAGCGCCGTTCGAGAAGTACAAAGGGATATAGTATATAACTGCCTTCTATCAGATTTTTTTCTCCTCCTTCCTGAATTAGGGTTTTTGGTACCTACCGCCATAATGTCTTTAAATTGCTCCACTGTCATTATCTCTGGTGGAGCATTTGGAAGATTTGCCTTGTGGACTCGAAGGACTCGTTCAACGATACTATCATCTATCCAGCCGAGTCTATACGACAAGTCCACTGCCATCACCTGCCCATGTAAAATTATGATGATGCCTAACAATTGAACTAAGAAATGAATGTCAAGAGGACAACCTTTAATCATGAGTATTTGCAAAATTATCCTGTAGATATAAGTAGTTGTGAAACTGACACACAAATTAACTTATCAATTTTGCTGGATATAATGAGTAAAATTATTTTGTTGATATTTTTACATTGTACTTTAAAATTAGCCTATCACAGTTGATGATCTGCGAGATATTTTTCTCCAAATTTGATGAACTGGGGAATTTTTCGCAACAGTGAGATTTGAGGGTGGCTTTGCAAATATGCGTTATTTAAGGTGTATGGATAAAAAAAATAATACGAAAAACGGTAAAGGGTGCTGTTATGTACAATGCCAGCAGTAACAGCTTCTCCGTGGAGCCACCGTCCATAGCCAACCAAAGTTTCTAAAAAGCTCAGTCGTCAAGAGTGAACATAAAGTTGATTAATGCTTAAGAATAAAGAGCAACCGTAAAAGTGGGTTAGAGTCGAGTTATTAACCAACATACATTAAAAACTTGCAAGACTGTAAGTAAAGAATGTTGGATTAAATCTATTTTTGGGCACATATGTTATATTATTGTGTAATGCTATCTTTAAAGTTGATCCTTATAAAGTGATCAATCAAGTAATTGGATCAATGAGTATTGAATATGTCATTGGCTAATTGTGTAGATACCAGGTTACAATTCTAATTTGATGACGGGCCAAATTAGAAAATTACAATATCTATATAAAGAGGTTATTGTCCCTAATCTAATGACGGCTCTCTAATTTCTCTTAACCCCATCTAGAGAGGAACTTTTGTAGAGATATCATCTAGATTAGAAGATCACAAACCTATAAAATTTCTTCAGCTTTTATTCATGGATTCAGGTATGCTTTCGCTCTTCTTGTTAATCTTCTCTTTGAATTAATCATGACTCTTAATCATATTTCTAGGGTTTAGTCTTGAATTTCGTTTGTAAACCCTAGATCTATATATATTGTATGGATTAGATAGAGCAGAAGATCTACAATTGGTATCATAGCCAGATTGATAATTCTTAGGGGATCTAAGTTTAAGATAAAGATATAAGGGTTCTTTGATCAAGTTGCACATTTGGATCTGTTGTACGCATAAACTATAGCATGCAAATTTTTTTAATTTATTCAATCTATCGTGTGTTTGATCTGGATCAAAACTTGGATTAAAAGATCGTGTGCAATGTCCTTTGGATTGGCCGTTGAAAGCTGGTCTTTCACCGGCGATCTGCAGGCTGGCATCCCCACTGTCAAGTGTTGACAGCGTCAGCGACCATTTGGAAACCCTAGGGTCGAAACCCTAGGGTGTAGGAGTTAAGACAGCGGCGGTTACCTTAACTCAGGCGACTCTTCACTCAGGCGATCTCGAAGCTTATTCAGGCGAGCTTTGTCAGCAAAAGCTTCAGGCGAGCTTGCATTCGCAAGCGAGCTTGAAGTTGGTTGTAGGAGAGCTTCGTCGGTTACGTCAGCAGGTGAGCTTCGACGACAAAACTTCAGGCGAGCCTCCCTCAGGCCAACCTTCACTCAAGCGAGCTCGAAGCTCATTCAAGTGAGCTTCGTCAGCAAAAGCTTTAGGCAAGCTTGCACTTGCAGGCGAGCTTGAAGTTGGTTGTAGGTGAGCTTCGTCGAATTCGGTTGTAGACGAGCTTCGTCGGCTACGTCAGCAGGCGAGCTTCATTGGTAAAACTTTAGGCGAGCCTCATTCAGGCGACCCTTCATGCAGGCGAGCTTGACGCTCATTCAGGCGAGCTTCGTCGGCAATGTCTGCAGGTGAGCTTGAATCTAGTTGCAGGCGAGCTCCGTCGGCTTCGGCAATGTCTGCAGGTGAGCTTGAATCCAGTTGCAGGCGAATTCCGTCGGCTACGTCAGGAAGAGAGCTTCGTCGGCAAAGAACAGCAGGTTTGAGCTTCGTCTTCAACCAAATGCAGGCGAGCTTTATGAATTGTTACAGGCCGAAGCCCATTAAAGCCATTTTAAGTTGGGCCTGTAACTAATTAAGTTATGCTTAATTTAAATAGAGAAACTTATTATGTTATGGGCCTTTATTAAATTGTGGAAATTCTTTTAATTTGGATTAAATTGTTTGTTAATTAATCTTTTAATTCAAATAATATGACACTAAGATATTAAGTTTATCTCTCATTCTAAATGATTAATTGAAACATTATATTACCAAAGTAATCTCTCTTGTGTAAATTGTTCATGAGGGATGTTAGATATTTTGTGTGTATGTCTTCATGTAAATATTTAATCGGCCCAAAGGAAGGTTAATATTTATTTAGATTGCATACACAGTTGCACTGATAAACGCGTGACAATTATAAGATTTACATGTGAATAATGAATAAATCCAAAGATATTTTCATTATTTGACATGCGTTATTGTTAGCGTTTGAACATTGCTTCAAGGTATCACTTTAATTAATATTACTGTCCAAAGACTTGTTATTAATGTTGTGTTAGATATCTTGAGATGAGATTTGTTATTATTTGAATTTTATTGATTACTAATTATAGTTAATAATGTGAACATCTTTTGTTTATTTCAGCTAATATATCTGCTGCAACAATTTCTGTTAACATCAATTCAATTTTCATGCTCAATGAGACTAATTTTAAGGTTTGGAAAGAGAATATTCCAATTGTTCTTGATTGCATGGATCTAGACCTTGCATTAAGGACTGAACAACCCTAACCTCTCACTGCGGATAACACTTCTTATACAAAGAAGGAGTATGAGAAGTAGGAGCGTTCAAATCGCATGAGTCTAATAATCATTAAGCGTGACATTCTGGAAGCCTTCAGGGGCATAGAATCCAAAGAGATTACTAAAGCTAAAGATTTTCTTACCAAAATTGAGAAACATTTTGCTAAAAACGATAAGGTAGAAACAAGCACGCTTTTAGCTCGCTTGATTTCGATGAAGTATAAGGGCAAAGGAAATATCAGGGAGTACATCATGGAGATGTCTCATATTGCTCCGAAACTTAAGGCACTAAAACTCAATCTATGTGATGAACTGCTGGTGCATCTGGTTCTGTTGTCTCTTCCTACACAATTCAATCAATTTAAGGTCAGTGATAACCGCCGAAAGGAGAAATGGAGTCTGAATGAGCTCATTTCATACTGTGTGCAAGAGGAAGACATGTTAAAGCAAGATAAGACAGAAAGTGCTCATTTGGCCAGTGGCTCTAAGAATAAGGGTAAGAAAAGGAGGACTGATAATGAAGCTGCTAAGGGTCTAGTCTAAAAAAAACAACATAAGGATGATCACATTTTTTTTGCAACAAGACTGGACATGTAAAGAATGATTGTACAAAATATCATGTCTAGTGTGTTAAGAAGGGTATGTTCTTTACTTTGGTCTGTTCTAAGGTTAATTTAGCTTCAGTACCTAGAAACACTTGGTGGTTTGATTCTGGTGCTACTACTCACATAAGTATCTCTATGCAGGGTTGCCTGAGCTACCGAAAACCAAGTGATGGTAAAAGACACATCTTTATAGGTGATGGACAATCGGTAGATGTGAAAGCAATTGGGCATTTTAGGTTGCTATTAGGAACTGGTTTTTATTTGGATTTGAAAGATACTTTTGTAGTACCGTCTTTTAGATAGAATTTAATTTCTGTTTCTGTATTGGACAAATCAGGTTATTATTATTTATTTAGAAACAATCAATTCAGTTTATCTTTAAATTCAAATGTTATAGGAACTGGTTTCTTGAGTACTTATGAAAACCTATATTTGCTTGATACAATTGCTTCGTATAATAAAACATTACATGTGGAATCATGTGGTACTAAGTGTAAATTAAATAATAAAAATTCAGCGACCTTATTGCATAAGCACTTGGGTCATATTTCAAAAGGTAGAGTTGAACATCTTGTGTCTGATAGCATTTTGGATCCCCTTGATTTTTCAGATTTTCATGTTTGTGTTGACTGTATTAAGGGAAAACAGACCAAATTAAGTAATTAGGTGCCAATAGATCTTCAAATGTCTTAGAATTGATACATACAGAAATTTGTGGGCCATTCCCTACAACATCTTAGAATGGACAATAATATTTTATATCATTCATAGATGATTACTCATGTTATGGGTACCTATATCTCATTCATGAGAAATCTGAGCCTTTGAATGTGTTCAAAGCTTTTAAAGCTAAAGTTGAGAATGAATTCAACAAAAGGATTAAAACCGTTAGATCTGATCGTGGTGGTGAGTACTACGGTAGATATGATGGTTCAGATGAACAATGTTTAGGTCCATTTACTAAATACCTAGAGGAATGTGGTATCCTCTCATAGTACACCATGCCAGGGTCACCTAACATGAATGGTGTAACCTAACATGAATGGTGTACCTAAAAGACGAAACATGACTCTTAAGGATATGGTAAGAAGTATGATTGCTCATTCTTCTTACTAGAGTCACTCTGGGGAGAAGCATTAAAGACAATAACTTATATTCTGAACAGAATGCCAACTAAAGCAGTTGCAAAAAATACCTTATAAGCTTTGGACTGATCGAAAGCCTAGTTTAAAGCATTTTCACATTTGGAGATGTCCAGCTGAGTCAAGGCCTTATAGACCATATGAAAAAAATTAGACTCCAAAACCGTTAGCAGCTATTTTATTAGTTACTCTGAACGATCTAGGGACTATAAGTTTTATGATCCCACACTTAGGACTATTTTTGAGATAGGAACAACAACATTTTTTGAGGATGTTGAGTTTGGGGGAGAAATCACTACTGGATACAGGACTTTTGGCGATGGACAAATCCGTTACCAAAAGTTAAAAATTCATCGCTATTACTTTTGGCGACGGAATACAAAGAATTCCGTTGCCAAATTACCGTCCGTACATTAGGGGTAGTTAATAGGACTTTTGGCGACGGAAATTCCGTCGCTAAATTTCACCGATAGAAAATCAGTGACTGACTTTTCGTCGCTCTTTTGAGGAGGAATTGGCTTCAGACCCAATTTATACTATCACTTTTAACAATATTTAGGTTCCTATACTTGTTATTGATCAAGAAATAAATCCGGAACCTCAAGAAGACAATGTCGAACAACTCCTTGTTCCAGAAGAACAAACTTAACAACCTCAAGAACCAATGTCATTGCTATTACAGAGATCCATGAGAGAAAGGAGAAATGCTATTACGGATGATTATATTGAATTTCTCCAAGCACATGAGGAAAATAATGGAATGATAGAAGATGATTTAATCAACTTTCATCAGGCCATGAGAAGCTCTAACTCTCAAAAGTGGATTGATGCCATGAATGAAGAGTACAAGTCTATGCAAGACAAAAAGATTTGAGAACTTGTTCTATTGCTAGAAGGTACAAAACTAATTGGTTGTAAATGAATATTTAAAACTAAGCGGAATGCGAATGGTAATGTGGAGAGGTATAAGACACGTCTTGTAGCAAAAAACTATATGTCACGCCCCGCTTCCCAAAATACCCGAGAATCAGAACGTGAACAAGCCCGCGACGTATTAGATCAAGGAGAGTAAATAAAAATAATATTTTCTCCTCAACCTAATACGCTAAGCGTTTGGAAATAAATACAATGCGAAGTCACAGGTCCCCGATCATAATCAGCAAGAATATAATAGACAAACTCAGAATAAAAAATATCATATCACAAATAGGATAACATCCGAGACATAATAGTCGGGTCAACATGCCCTTATACAAAATGAACAAATGAATACTAGAGAAATATAATACATCGTTCAAACTGAAATGGGAAGTACTACAAGAGTAAACGGAACCATCAACTAATTAATGAAAAGAATAGGCTTCGACTCCTTCTTCTGCACCGTCTACAGGGTACTCCTGCTGAGAATCCTCTGGCTCCCGTTGAACCTGTTCTTCCTCAACCTGTTCTTCCTCTAAGTCTAAGGTACACCAGAGAAAACAGGTGTACCGTCAGTGTGCATGGCACACGACAAGACCCCACAAAAGAAAAGAACGAACAAAAACCCAATGTGAAAAATAATACAACAAAAAAAATGATAAAGAAATGTGCAATGGGAAATCCAACGAAATAAATCAAGTAACATGTCGATCATACAGCTAGCGATCAGAAATCATCCAAGTCACAAGATCATACAACTAGATGGAATTAATACTTAAAAATCTACAACAAGAGATGTAGTACGTTGAGCGAAATAATCCAAACAAGGAAACCCTTATATATATATACCATATGTCTCAAATTGTAGAAAATTAAATATTAATCCAGATCTATGTATGAAAAGAAACACCACTGGCCTACATCTTACAAGAATCCATAATCATCCAAGTAACAGAATCATACTACTAGCCATCCTATCACAACTCACTGGTCCACATCTCACTAGAGTCAAAGTTCACATTATCGGATGACTGGGCAACAACCACATCTCGCTAGTACCTCAGACTCGCCCAGTGCGAAACGTTTCACTAGTACGAGCCTGAAAATAGACAACAAACACATCCGATCACTGTTCCTCAGACCCACCCCAGTGCGAAACGTTTCACTGGTATGAGGCTGGAAATAAAAAATAATCACATCCGATAACATGAACATGGACTTGCCCATTCCAACTCTTTTCATTTTCTAAGTCAAATTAAAACTCTGGTTTACCACCTAAACTCAGTCAACACATCCACACATGTCACTAGGTCTGTTCATGACGCATAAGGCAACTAAGTCATGAACTGCTAAGGTTATCAATCACTATAAGAGGCAATAAATAAAACTAATTATACACAATGATAACATGGCATGTCGAACATGATTAAGCAAGTTCATAAGGCATGAGTAATAACTGCGAATGAAATACGGAAAGCATTAACAGAGTCCACACAGCATAAAAACACACGTAAATAGACTTCATTAATATCTTACTACTGAGGTGTCCAAACTTCTACTGTAAACTAACCTTAATTAAATATCCTCTAATATAATAATACAGTAAAAAGGAGCCTAGAAACTGATGTCATTTTACACATAAAATATCGCGCTCTACGACTATCAGTCATACTACCATAAATAATAAATATTCTTTTTCCAAAATTATTCTTTAAAACTATTTCTCAATATAAATATACAAAAACTATTAATGGTTCATAAAATCTATTTACAACACATACGTTTATCATTTCATGCTCGTTAATTTTCAGACATAATTACCATAAAATATCTCATTATTATTTCTAAAATATTATCCAATACTATTTATCAACATTCCATGTTAAATAATTCACAATATGCATATTATCAACATTATCATATCTAATTAACTTATTTAATACCATTCAACAACAAACCCATTCATAATATCATAATATTCATGGCATAGCATAATTAATCACGGTCTAATCTATGCATTTAATTCATAACTGATTTAAATATTAAAATGATGAGTCAAGAGCAAGAGAGGTCTTGCCTCGGGGTTCGTCGAATGATCGACGTCGACGGCACGGGTCGGATCGGACACGGTAGAGTGCGGCATCAGCTATGCGTTGCAGGAGGAAGGCGACGACGACATCGGCGATGGGGATCTCGGCGTGGCTACGGGGCTGCCGTCAGCGGGAGGGGTCGCCTGTTGACATCGACAGGGCGAGACGAGGGGGCGTCGGGAAGTGGTGGTTGAGGAGGTGGTGACAAGCGGTGTCCATCGGGATGTTGGGCGTGCTCGTCGGCGCTGGCCAATGGTCGGCGGGCGCGGCAGGGGACAGTCAAGGGGTAGGGGGTCAACGCGAGGAGCGGTGAAGGTAGCATTGGAGAGAGTGAAATGGAGCTGTGTGGTCGCAAGACAGGGTCTGGGGTTCGGCGCAGACGAACATTGTTGTCGGCACCTCGAGGCGTCAGTCGGGAAAGATGGGATCGTGGACGGTGCAGGCGGGGATCGATGGCTGCAGCGTGGTAGTCGGGGGTCTGGTTGCGGCTGCCCGGAGGAGGTGGGTTCGGGATGGTGGCCAGGTGGCGGCAGGGGCAGTGCATGGTTTGTGTCGGGTCTGAGGCGGTGCGGGGGGCGGTGTCGACAGTGAACGAGAGGTGAAGGGGAGGAGGCCCGCGATTTACGGGTGGTGAGAGACGACGGCGATAGGGATGGTGAAGGCGGGACTGGTGGAAAGGAGGAACGGCGAGGCGGCGGTGGTCACGGATGGTGAGCAGGCGGAGGATAGGGATAAGAACAGAAAGAGGGCGGCGACTTTGCGGGTTTGGGGTAAGAAGAAAGAGGAAGAGAGAGATGTTGAAAAATAAAATTATATATAATATATATATATATATATATATATATATATATATAGTATATATATAAATATAGAGAAAAATTGGGGTTTTTAAAAATTAATTAAAAATAACAATAATTACAAAATAAAATAAATAATTATTTAAAAATTATCTATGCATTAAAACGTACAAGTTATAGTATTACAATCGATAATACGCAATAGTAGAAATAATGTAAGAAATTACACAATTAAACAAGGATAATTAATAAAAAAATTACTTATATTTAAAATCAAATAATTATAGAATAATTATCTATATAATAAAACGTACTAGTTGTGCTAATACGACAGATAATATGTAAAAATATAAATAATATAACAAATTATACAAATAATACATAATTAATAATATAACGTATTATACGAAATACACGTAATAATAATAATAATTATAATAATACCACGTATTATTCAAAATAATACGTAATAGTATCGGTAACTCAACGGATAAATTCCAAAAATTTTTACTACACTAAATAAATTTATAAATATCTAAAACATTTAAATAATTATAAAACTTGGACTTTAAATCATAGAAAATTCTAGAAAATCGGGAAAAACACAAATACTCTTTTAAATATAATAATTAAATATTTTTAAGTAACAAAAAATTATTTTAACTAATATCAAAAATTCATGTTCCTTACATTCTACCCCCGTTAAAATAAATTTCGCCCTCGAAATTAAAATAAGATGTGCACGATATCATATAGTAATCTGTAATGAAAAAATAATACATATAATAGTTGACAGTAGGAAGTAAAAAGCATATCAGTAATGGACGTAGATAAAAGACATAAAATATATGCGACAATCATGTAATTATGTATTCATAACATTTACACAATGAACACAATATCAAAATATACCAATAACCATTATATCATTATACCAGTTAGAATAACCAAATATGATACAAAAACTATAAACCCAATATACATAAAGAATAAACATGATATAACATATGAACTGCCATGTAATAATATCCAAAACAATAATCAATTATGGACATAAACAGTTAACTAAAACAGTAAGGCAGAGACTTTTGTATATGGAAAATTGATAAATACAGTAATTAAAATAATTAATGAATAGACAACAAAATATAATATTAAAGTAAAATATACACAACCTAACAAAAGAGAAAAACAACAACTAATAAACACAACAAAACATCTACAATGTGCAAAATCCATAACTAAGTTGTATAACTTATAGTACTTATTTCACATCCGAAATAAACTATGAAACTATTGATGAAACGTAAAAGAAATAACTATATTAACTAATAAACAATACAACACAAATAAACTAATAAATTAATAAAATTAAAGATAACATAAAAATACATACAAGAAAAACATATAACTTGATAAATAACCAAACAATAATGATAACAAAACGCGTACATAAAAAGTAAAACATGACTAAAATTATGTGGTAACACACACAGCAAATGTGTATAAGTAATATGTACACTACGTAGGATTAATAAAACAAATGCAACCCAAAATAAAAACAACTACACCATAACGTGACTACTAGCAAAAATATTTTTTTTAGCAAAAACATAATAAATACTAAATCACAATAAATATAGCAATACACAAATTGAAACATGAAAAAAAACATGAGCAAGAATACACTGCATAAAATATAAAACTCATTAACTACAAAAATATTTTGACTAAATACGTAACCATAATACAATATATAAAAACATAAAAATTAAAGCTAGATAAACACACACATTGTAACAACATTTAATAACCCTATACACAACTATAAAGCCATAACATCACACACTCACATCGAAAAATAACAACACTTATTCAAAGAAAAATATAAGAATAAAACGATATTGATATAATATGACCTACGAAAAATACAAAATAAGTGATATGAAACAGAAGAGTAACACAATTGTAAAATAACACAAGTCAAAATACCGAAAAATACAAATCTTACAAAGAAAAACATAATTGAAGGACTCAATGCATTCAAATAAGTAACGAACAAATTGACAGTATAAAACTCAAAATAAATTAACAAATAAAAAAATCGTAGAATACACTGAAACATAAATGCTTACTAACAATACTGACACTCACAAATATACTGCTAGATAAAGACATATAATATATAAAAACATAAACTATGAAAGGTAAAATAGGTATATAAGCAAATAAAAACATAAGGAGATCATAATTTCATATAATAAAAACACTGATATATTTTAGGTAAACATACCATGAATGATTGATGAACATGCTAATATAAACACTGGTGATATATGAAATAGAACACAATTAAACACAGTTGATAATAAAAATAATGAATAACTATAAATCAATAAAAATAAACATCGTAAATATAATAATCTACATGAATACACTATAATACAAAGGGAATAGTAAGTATAAAGAATAAAAGTAAAACACAACACAAGTAACAAAAATAATGAATAGAGAATGAACAACAAACAATGACACAATAAAAGACATAAATATCTAAAAATACCAAAAAATACTAAAAATAATATGTATATACAATGTATATTGTCGTAATGACAAAACAATACATATCGAAAACAAAGCAAACAACAACAAATATACAAATACACTATAAACAACCATGAATAAAAACTATACATACTCACAAACATTATTTGTAATTATCTTTTATATTAATTATAAAAGAACAATATTCAGTGATACAATATAATATTACAAAAACCTATATAAATAGTAACTCAAACCTCAAACCTAACAATATGAATAAACGCTTGAATATTAAAAGTATAAATACATTGCTCTTAGAAATAACATAACCAATTGTGAACATATTAAAATAATCTAACAAGACAAAACTTACTGATAAAAACTATATACTGAAAATGTAAAGGATAAGGATATATTGCATATGTAGAATATTAAAATCATGAACTTATTAAAGTATATTACGAAATACGAACACTATACAATAATTTAGAACATAAGTGAAAGATAGATGATATGACAGAAAACGCACACATACACAATATAGATATACAAAAATACAATTAAACACAATAAAATAATCTAAATATCAGATATGCTATGTAGTGTATATGTGGAGTCTAGAGCAAGGCAAACACTTAATGAACATCATTTGAACAAATAAAATGTATAAGTAATGGTATATATTTTTAATGAAAAATACACAATATAACACTGTATATGACACATAAAATAATATAATAAATAATATATAAATTAATACAATCAACCTATATATAAGTCAAATCAAAGAAAATATAGTTATAAAAATAATAACACATATAATAATGACCAGTATGAGGAAAGAGAAGTTATACAAAGAGAGGGTAATTGCGAAGTGATGGGACAAGAATCGTGGAAAACTCCAGAGTCAAAGAGAGATAAGATAGAGACGAAAAAAATCTATCAATAAAGTAGGATAAAGGCTCAAGAATAGTCTCACGGATGAAATATAATATGTATCTAAATTGCCCACTATATTCTTACTAGTGAGGACTCGGGACCGAAACCTGCATGGGCCACCAAAAAAACTGTCACGCCCCGCTTCCCAAAATACCCAGGAATCGGAACGTGAACAAGCCCGCGACGTATTAGATCAAGGAGAGTAAATAAAAATAACCATTTCTCCTCAACCTAATATGCTAAGTGTCTGGAAATAAATACAATGTGAAGTCACAGGTCCCCGATCACAATCAACAAGAATATAATAGACAAACTCAGAATAAAAATATATCATATCACAAATAGGATAACATCCGAGACATAATATTCGGGTCAACATGCCCTTATACAAAATGAACAAATGAATACTAGAGAAATATAAAGGAATGGAAAGAACTACAAAAGCAACTAAGGCCAACAGATAAATAAAGAAAGGACTAGGCTTCGACTTCTTCTTCTGCTCTGTCCGCTAGGCACTCCTGATGAGAATCCTATGGCTCTTGGCGATCTCCCAGCTAAACCTGTTCTTCTCCTAAGTCTGATATACACCAGAGAAAACATGTGTATGTCAGGTGCATGGCGCACGGTAAGACCCCACGAAACAAATAGAACAACGAAAACCAAAACGAAAAACGATACGATAACAGAATTGACAAAAGAACGTGCATCTCGAAATCCAACAAAATCAACATGCAAATTCACTACTAAAACATGATAATCATAAGAATCCATAAATCAAACGAGTAACGAGATAATGTAGCTAGCGATCAGAATAATCATCCAAGTAACAGGGGCATACACTAGATGGAATTAATACTTAAAAATCTACAACTCGAGACGTA
>NC_033800.1:112269297-112311503 GCF_001876935.1 Asparagus officinalis
CTGAGCCGAGAAAGCAAGAGCCGCAAGAGAGAGCAGCCCGACTCGCGGCTCGATAAATCACCCGCCCAAGCCACAAAGAGCGCGCATGCCTACTCCTTCTTCACTCCTCAATCCAGTCAATCTAGAGCGAGCGTCATGTCTTGCGGCCGCCTAACCCAAGAGCAACAAGAGGCTTGACGCACCTCCAAAGCTTAACTCGACTGGCCTTGAAGCTCCAGAAGCAATGCCGAACAAGCCTGCTGGTCCGCTTGCTCAGACGCCATATCCAATTGCAATGCCCGCGCATACGCCCGTCTCCTACCCGCGCAAAGCTTCGAGCCGCTCCGCCTCTGCCCCAATTCAATGCGAAAGCGGCTTCTCCTACCCAGCACATCTCACTACTTCCAGCGCGCAAACTGGACAACATAGTGCGGAAACGATCCCATTATGACTCGACTGTTCATTCGCGCTTACCCTAAGGGCGTCCGCCTTCTTGAATGGCTTTCGCCAGATTGGAGCCCCGGCCGTCCATCACCTCTGCGAACGCCGACATGCGAAAGGCCTTCCGCTTCGGCAGATTACTTCTGACGATGAACACAGAAAGCTTATCTATGCGCCACCCCCTGCCTACTGCCTGCAAGCACAGGAAGCACAGCCAGTCTGTAAGCCAACTTTGTCAAGGAGCATTCAGAAATCCGATCCGTTGCATTCCCCCGCGATCGCAGTTTCCGCAGGCCACACTACATCGCAGATGTGCCCTTGCGCAACAAATCTCTCTATAGCCCGCTTCCTGTACCAATATTGGCGCGCTGTTAATGCATCTGCTATGGAAAGAACTACTCGCCCAAGCGCCAGAACAAGCCCTCCGCAGAGCCATGCTCAAGCCCAATATGGCGTGACGAAGACCCGCCATGAATTTCAGACGGTGGGATGAATGCACCAAGCATGCCTTGGCTAGTGGAGAACCGATATAATTTTTATTGTCCTATATCCTCCAAATTTCCCCCGCTTGATCCTCTGTCAATAGACGCGCGCGCGCACATAGCGCCTCTAAATCGCAGACAATACTGCTCAAGCCTATAACACTAACACCTTCTTACAATCTGCCCCCGTCGATCCTCTTCATAGGACGGCACGGCGCGCCCTACAAAGCTATCACGCGTTAACAATCACCTCTGATAGCTTCTTCTACACTCCAAACTGCGCCTGCATGAGTGTAAACTTCTCCCTTAACACTCCGCACAAGTACGACGAGTTATAAAAGCTGCTTCTTTTCTGCCCATCCTCAACTGGCCCGCATATAAGGGGAAGTGGGCGTGAGCTTAAAACTAATTCCCTACACTTCCACTTCTTGAGCCCCCAGGCTTCCCGCAGTTTCGGCCCCCGCAACGCTCAAATCAGGCCGAGCTTAACAGCTTTAGGCGCAGCCCATCCCTTTGAGCCAGCTTCCCAGCTTTCCGCCGCGCAACCGCTCAAATACAGGCCGAAGCTATAACATGTTTTAGGCCGAGCCCCCACTTCTTGAAGCGCAGGCTTCCCGCGGTTATGCCCGCGAACCGACTCAAAACAGCCGCCCGAGAAACTAACAGCTCAGCGTGGGCGCTGCATCAAACTCCCAGCTGTGCCGGCTCAAACCTTCAGATAGTTAGCCGACCAAAGCCCCCCCCACAATTCCCCCCGCCAACCTTCTTCAATAGGATGCGCGGACCCCCACTGCCTCCATGTTAACGGTCACCATATGGACAACTCAACTTACCAGTCCTCTTCAATAGCCGATGCGTAGGCTGCAATTAAGGTTGCCTCAAATCGCCCAATAAAACTCCACTTATCATGCTTAACCGACGATCACCCTTTCTTGTTCTTCCTTTTTGTGTGTGTGTTTATGCCACAAAATCAACTTCACCCAATCGCTCTTTCAAAAGCGAGCGTAGGCTCCTCAAAGTCGCTCGATCGCTCGGCCAATTCCTATCACGCTAACGACTTACCTCTGAATATGCCCCCCGAACACCGTTTTCATTCCCAAATGACGTTGTCCCCGAATCAGTCGTCATACTCATACGTCCCTGAACGATTATGCATTCTCCCAGCCACCGTCTTTCCCATAAAAAAGCCCGTTGTTGTTGATAGTGCGCCCTACCCGGGCCCCCCCCCCCCCAACCCCCCCCCCCCCCCAATGCCTATGCTAGCCTGCTATTTCAGGCTGTTTAGCTCTTTGCCCCAAGCAGAAGACAAATCAGTCGCGTCGCTCTTCATCTTGCCCATAATGAGAAGACAAGTTTCCCCCTTATCTCCCAACCGGCTGCCCATGAGGCTAAACTGTTCCCTTATACTGACTGGCGCTGCCCAATGAGCCTCAAACTGCCCCCCCCTGATACTCCAACTGCGCAGTGTGCATGAGCTCTAAACGCCCTCCCTATACTCTTAATCCAAATGCCTCGAAAGGCTAAGGCATAGAGGCAGAAAATTTATGCCATGAGCCCTAAAAGAAACTCCTCGACAACTTACCATGCCCCTTAAGCGGCCCAATGGAGCATGCCGCTAGCCTCCAACTCAACGGCAGCTTGCCATAAAGCAACAAACAAGTCCCGCCTTGCATAGTTAAGCTGAGGCCGCTATTGCCCCTCAAAATCCTAGAAGCCGCCGATCATCAGCTCGTGCGAGTGCAGCGAGCAGCGCCCGATCACTGTACCGGGACTTACATATCCAAAGTGCTTCCAGACCCCATCGGCCCTGATTCAGTGTCTGAAAAACTTTGCCGGGAGCGCGCCGCGCTTTTGTAGGCAATAAAAATTGCCCCCCTTTAAATCCTCATCAGCCAGCAAGTTCAGAAACCCCAAAACTTGCTAAAAACCTCACCCGAAATAGCGCCAAAAAGCCGGCGAAAACCGCAGATATCTCCCAAACCGTAAGGCATTTGGCCCAAAACGCGAGGAAGCCGCAACCGAAGGCCTTCGCCGCCTAGGTCTCGGATCGGCCTCCATTCTTCGTCTGAGATAGGCGCATTATTCATATATAAATTCGTCCATTCTGCACTTACGCGCTTTGAAAGTTCACGGCCTTTCTTCAATCCATGCCCCTCAGCCGAGCCCTCAGCCTGCAAACCCAGTTCGCCACCATGCCCCCCCAGTATCAAGATTCACGCCTGCCAGACCCAAACGCAAAGCGTGCTCTGCCCTACCTGCAGAGTCCCCCCGATCCACAAATCCGCCTGCAGACCCCAAGTCTGCCCTGCGCACCTTGAGCCTCGCCTTGCACGAAACCCAGCTTCGCCTGCCTGCCTCGCACTGCAGAGCCCAAGCTCCGCCCTGCAGTCCTGAGCTCGCCTGCAAACCCAGTTCGACTGCCTTAGCTCGCCCTGCAGACCCAAGCCCTCCACCTGCGAGCTCCCAAACTCACCTGCCCCAGACCCAGTTCGCCCCCCCGCAAGCTCGCCCTGCAGACCCAAGCTACTGCCTGCCAGTCCTAAGCCTCGCCCTGGCGCGCACCCAAGCTTTCAGACTCGCAGCTCACTGGCTCAACTGCCCCCAACTTGGAGTATGGGCCCGAACAGCTTAACATTCACGCCTGGCCTCAAAATTCCCACAAATCAAGGGAGAGGCGCACAATATCCAGCGCCCCCGGTCAGATGGCCGTCCACAGCTACGAATGACGGGGACAGCCGCCCGGCCGAAACAGACCCTGCCACCCTCAATAAATGCGCTCACCTCAGTTGTCCAGGCGACAGCCCGGGACGAGAAGCCGCCAACGCTCCGGTGGTTCGCGATCAGACGCCACGCAAGCATCTGACAGCCCGTTGTCACCGCAATACGAGGCAGGCGCGCTTTCCACTCCTACGCTAGCGTGATGCAGAGCACAGCTACCTTCCGAATGACCACCTGACGCGCTCAACGAAAAATATGAACAGCCAGGACATCTTCACTGAACGACGCTGTCGGTCAACATCCCATAATTCAAGCCGAGCCCCCCAGCTCAAGCTGTCTCCCTCACAGCCCTGGTCAAACCCCATGCCCCATGAATCAAGGGATGGCCCATGTCATCACTTGCCTACTAAAACCCATCTTCAGCCAGCATGGAAAGTGGGATTGGCCGTTACATATTCTGCTGGCTAATCTCCCAAAGGTTGAACCTGGACCTTTGCCAAAGGCTCCCTCGTTTGAGAACTGAGGCTCCGGCAGCAACTTCGATCGGATCGTCCAAGGGAAGCAGACTCGGCGCGAGCACCGAGCGAGGCGTCCTATCGCCACCGAGGAACCCACGTTAAACAAGGAGGGCCTTCCCTCCGCTTCTGTTGTAAACATTTGATTTATTAGTTTGTAATAAGCCTTCTTATCAATACAAACGAAGTTCCCTGTTTTCGGGAGATCAAAATTTACACCTACAGCAGCCGGATATCTCTGGGAAAGGTTCAGGACTGAAACGTCGTGTGGACTTTCCCTTGTCGGCCATGTTGATGGTGACTTCTGCAAGTTCATCACTTTCACCGGTTGATCTTCTTCTGAGGAAGCACCCTGGTTTAGGTTTAGACGCTTTGGTAGAGATCCTTTCGAATATCGAGACCCTCGATAGAGCAGTCTTGGAGCAGCTACATTCCGATAACACTGCTCTGATTAACCTCTCACAAGGGCAGTGAGAGTCTATTTCTAGGATATTTCTCTTTTGAGATTTATTCGTACCCCAGCCTGATAGTACAACTCGTCAGTGTTATGGCCGGAACAACCTATCGGTTGTTTATATAAACTTTCAGGTGTAACGATATCGTCTGTCTGATGCGTTTTCTTCTGAATAGGTAACGCCTTGTGGGTGTTCATAGGATTCACACGTTTGGAATGACACCTTTGTGGTGTGCAATCTTAACGGGCTCCTGATATTTCACACGTACCCCCAAGTGGGTGGTTACGGGAATTGGCTTGTTGGAGGGGTGTCTACGACCCCCAGTCTGGATGTTTGCTCGGGAATCCTTCAGCGGACCCAAGTGTTCCTTAATAGGAATTTTGCCTTGATCTTAAGGTAGAGGACCAAGATGATCCTTTAATGGAATCTTGAACTTATAGAGATCTATGCTATCGTAGGGCTTCGCCGGATGTGCGGGAGTAGAGGGAGTGAGATCTAAAGTTGACGAAAGCTGAATAGTAACTTCGTCTGCTTTTGCCTTAGGTGCTTTTTCGACCTTTGGCATCCAAACCCATTTATAATTGGGCAATTTCTTAACCGCCTCTTTTTTCTGTATTTCTTGTTCTTTTTGTACAAGGATCCGGGCTTACGCAAGAAGTGCGCAGCACTTCTGAATGCGCTCCTCCAGAGTGAAATGATTTCATTTGACACGAATCCATTCGTTAGTAGGTGATTTGGAGAAGAATCCTGAAGCTTGATGTGGTGATGGTTTAGCCACTTGGCATCTTCTGGACTTTAGATCCGCTTGGTACCGGAGCCCATCCACTTGCTCCAAAGCCTTAGCAAATTGGCGGGCGAGACGTTGGAGGTGCCTATGACGAGCCCTCTTTGATGAAGTTGGTGCGCCTTCAGCAGTTAACTTCTTAATGGAGGCGGTGTCCGGATCTACGACCTTGGCTTCATCGGACGCCGGCGGATCATTGTGAGGTGCAACTACAGTAGAGGTAGCGGGGAGATCACCTTCTTGAGTCTTCAAATCTGAAAACCAGCGGATCTTTCGGGAGGAGGAGACCTTCCTTTACTTGCAAGGAGAGGTGGATCTGGAAGAGGAGGAGACGTTCTCCTCGAACTTATGTTGATCGAACTCGTATTCGACCTCTTCAGCCACGGGGATCTTGATCGTCGGCTGTGGCACGACAGCCTTAGCAGTAAGGCTGTTGGCTCCCACTGTGGTCGACAGTGTGTTTTGGTCAAAAGTTGGTTTCTTCATTGAGGTATTCATTACAACTTCAGTCGTTATAATGAAAACAAAAAGATAGTCTTTTTATAACTCTTACACAATAAAAATAAAAAATTACAACTCTCGTCAAAACAAACAACAGTTGTTTATCACCCGAACGATTAGATCTAGATGTAGATTTCATTGTCTCATAAAGAAGACAAGAAACTGAAGCTATTATCTCGGCAATAGCGAGATAATCACTCTTCTCGAGATCACAACAATGGTGCGATCTCAAGGGAAGAACTGGGCTGTGGATCTGTCGAACTCCTCCTCTTTATGCTGATGAACTCGTCTAGATCTCTTCCTCCTCTCCGAAATTTGTGGATCTTGACTCTCTAATTCAACAGGGCTTTGTCGAGGCTCTCGAATTCCGGATCTCTACAAATGAAGGCCCTAGGGCCATTTTTTTAGGCTTCAGAAGCCCTGTTTTCGGATAAGAATGACTGATTACCTCTTATCTTCGGTTACAACCACTTTTCTATGTTCTAGGATAGCTTCAGAATATTTGGAGCAAAATCCTAGCAATTCACGATGGGTAACAGGAGAAACAACCTCAAAATAGCATTTTTAGGCCTGGGAGTCAGTCATACTATCTCGACCTTGGCCTAGACAGTGGGACTGTCTCGGCATTGGCCTCGGGCACTATTCAGGCACGTCCCGGTCATTTCCGTTGTATTTTCCTCATCCGATCTCATAATTATGTGATTCAAGATGCGTTGGAAAGCTAATGAGGAGCTCTACAACCTCCTATGGGTGGATCATATATAGGGAGAACGAGACACGAGGGGCATTTCGTCTTTTATAAGTGAAGCGTAACTCCCGATCGGATTATTTCTTCGTTATTCTGCTATTCCGCTGTTCCGTTCGATTCGTCGACTCACTTCATGCGCTTGTCAACATCGGATAATCCTCTTTGATTCAGATAATGATGTTCATCAATCTTCTCTTTGCTTTGAGCTATGTACGGGAACCCATAGGTAATTTTTGATGCCTACAATGAACTAATGGTTCTCAAACACAACAAGGAATAATAAATGTAACTAATTCTATGTAAATAAAACATGGTATGTCACGTAATTAAAATAAAAATCATGGAATCGACGGATGTTTTGTATATAAAATGTCACAATCAACAACCATCCATAACACATTCATAAACTAAATTAATTCAAAATAAATAATCTTTTTGCAAAATAAATTTCTTTTAAATTATCTCTCACCATAATTATTCTAAAAATAATCTTTTAAAATATTAAATTCATAAATTTAAAAATATTTTTTTACAAGATAAACTCTCTTTAATTCAAAATAGTCTATTTTTCTAAAATAAATTCTTTTAAAAAATTTATCATTCTAAAATAATTTCCTTCCACAAAAAAATATTATAATCATTCTAAACTAATCCCATTATCAAAATAAATTCTTTAATTTATTATAATTATTCTAAAAATACTATTTATTACATAATTACGATTCATTTAATATAATTCATCAAACCCACGTAGATAATTATTAACAAATATAAAATTCTAATAAAACAATTAAAATATAAATTTGCACGTATAATAAACATAAGAATTGAAACAAAACTAAATGAGAATCGAGATCTTGCACACAATTAACAAATTTAAAAAGTGTACGAAATAATAAACGGGGAAAAATAGGGATCTTGCCTACGAGGACAAGGACCTTGTGGACGAGACGGCGACGTCATTGCTTGCTATTCGTTGTTCGGCGATGTACGCAGCAGACCGTCAGCTGATTTGTGGAGCTAGACGGTGATATCGGTGATGGTTGAGGGTGTGTTGGAGTTGGGCAGCAGAAGAGGAGACAACGACGAGTGGCAATGGTGAGATGGCGACGATGGCGGAAGGTGTGAACGGCGCGACGAGGGAAGAGGTGAAGAGGGAGGTGGTGGCAGCGAGCTTGTTTTGAGGGAAGGAGGAGGGACGACCAGTGGTGGGGAGAAGATAAGGACAGCGGGTCGGCGGTCAAGGGAAGAGGAGAGAGGGGTGTCGGCATGATTAGAGTACGGGGTGAGAACAAAACAACGGAGGGGAGTTTGGAATTGATGTCGTCGAACTTGGATGATGATGTGAGGTGGAGCTCGGAGATGGCTAGGTGATGGAGGAGCTCAACAGTGCTGATGAAGGGTGAGGAGCAGGGGACATCGGCGAGCTTGAGAAGAAGGAGGAGGTCGGTTCAGGGAGGAGGAGGCAGAGTGGGCTGTCGGATCTGACGAGGAGGAGGATGGTGACGGCGTACAATTGTTATGGGGCTATTGGAGTGGTTGTCGGAGGTGTAGATCATGAGTTTTCGTTGAGGTGGGGTTAGGTGGAGCGTATGTCGAGGAGGGAGGGTGGGATGATCAGAGTTGAGGAAGGAGAGGAGGCGAAGCATGGCGGTCGGGGTCTGACGGACGAAGGGCTGAGGGAGCTCGCGGGAGAGTTTAGACGAAAACTCGCTGGTGTGGTGTTGGTCGGAGGACAGGAGGGAGGAGAGGAGGTAGTGGTTTGGTGGTGAAGAGGTTGTACGTGAGGTGGAGGGCGAGTTAGAGGAGGCTCAGTTGGGATGAGAGAGGCGGGTGGAGAGGAGGTCTGGGCGTGCGGACTGGGTGTGGTGTTGGTGAGCAGGCGAGATGACGGTGAGGATTTAGACGCGCGCGCGCGATGATAAAGGGAGAAGGAAGGTGACGGCGTGAAAAACGAGATAGGGAGGGAGAGCTGTATACGTATATTTATAGGATTAGGGTTAGGGTTAGGATTTGGGTTTAAACAAAAATATTAAATAAAAAATAATAATTAATTACGTATTAAATTAAATAATTATAGAAAAATATTTGTAAAATAATACGTACTAGTTACACTAACACAACAGATTATACAAAATAATATGTAATAGTAATAATAATCACACAACGTATTATACAAAATAATACGTAATAGTAATAATAGCACAATGAATTATTTCAAAAGTTTTTACAACACTAAGTTAATTTATAAATATTAAAATCATTTAAATAAATATAAAATTTGGACTTTGAAATCGTACAAAATTCTAGAAATCAAGAAAATATAAATACTCTTTTTTATAATAATAATTTAATATTTTAAAATACCAGAAAAATTATTTTAACTAGTATCGAAAATTTATGATCATTACACACTGAACGAAATCGTCTAGAGACAAGGTAGTGGTGAAGGCTTGGATGAAGCCCCATCAAAAATATCTGATCTTGACGCTCTCTTGTCTGCCACATGCTCGTGAATCAAAGTAAGCTCATGAATTTGCCCTCGTAGTTAGCTACGGACATGTCTCCCTACTCTAATCTCCTTGTCGCAGAAGAGATGTACTGCTTGTCGAAAAAGTAGTGAAGTCCTCCCAAGTAAGCATCATCCGCTACTCAGGTGTGAATTTAAGCCTATACCATCGCCGGCATTACCCTTAAGACTAAAATCTTCCAACCGCTGCTTTTGCACGGAGTCGACATCAAGTAGATCAAGAATATTTCCCACATCCTCTTTCCACATGTGAACTATAAGTGAGTCTGATGATCCCTAAAATTCTTGTGCCCTCATCTTCTGGTATCTCTCAACTAGACGGAGCCAAGTCTCTTGCTCCTTAGCTCTATCGGCAACTGGTAAGGGTGTAACTCCTGGTGTAACCTCTGGGGATTCCTCTGCAATAGGTATAACTGGTATGACCAGTGGTGGAACCATAGGTGGTGGTGCAACTGGTGGAATCTAGTTCGCCAATTGCTTCTCGAGCGTTGCTAGCCTGGCTACAATAGGTTCCATGAGGTCTATCAAATACTATAGAGCCTACTACGGCTCAAGTGTTGCCTGCTGTGGATCAGGTGTAGCCTATTACGGCTGGCTTGGGTGTAGCCTACTGCGGCTCAGGCTGTGGATCAACCTGCCTAACTCTCTGAGTACAGGATCCTCTCTGTCCACGCCCACGTTCGACCATCTATAAATTTTCGAGATGAGAGTTTATAAGACACAGTAAATGAGACCTCAAGCAAAAGAATATATTAGCACATAGCAATAAGAAATTATGTATCATATATCATTCACGTAAATACTTAATAATAAAAGTAAGATAGTCATTAAAAAATTCCAAAATTTTAGAGTTATACGTATAACGTCCTCACTCATTCTAGGAAATCCTAGAGGACTCTATACATGAATCCTAAAAAAACTCTATTCTAGCTCCACGATTCGACATAGAATGATCCTAAGGATGCTAGAACTAGAGCTATGATACCAACTGTGACGCCTTTCTTTTCACACATGGCTGCAGTTCAAGATGAACCCAGAGATGTCAAACCTGCCATGCACCCACACCATGCAACAACATGTTTCACAATCAAAGTAATATCTCTCTAGTGGAATCAATGACAAGTGTAGATATAAAACAAGCAAAATAAGAGAAATAAATGTAATGGACATGACATAGAAAGAGATATCCAAATAAACATACTCATATCCTAACTGAATAAAAATTAAGTACAACTGATGTTTGCAATAAATGTGAAGTAACTTAATACATAGAGTCAAATAAAAATAGTACTAATGCACACAACCTTTACAAAATGAAATACAAGTCTAATGATCAACTAAACCATAATTAAATGGCTGTAGAGTATCACTACTAAAAATAAGCGACGACAACTATGTTGTAAGACCGTCAACCTGCGGCTCTCCAACACTCTGATCCGCTGCCTAAAAAGAAGGGAAAACAAAAAGGAAAACAATTATAGCGTTAGAGGGCTTTAGCAAGATCATCTCCATTCGCCCCCAGTGGAAGGGCTACTAAATGTGATGGAGGCTCTATCTATTATGCATAGTCTACCTAAATTATTAACCCTACATCTAAATAGGATTAATATTTATAAATCCATAACCCGAGATGTAGTACATCGAGCGAAATAATCCAAACAAGGAAACCCTCATGTATATGTCATATGTCTCAAATTGTGAATCGCTAAAAATTAATTCCAAACTAAGAATACTAAAAGAAAAAAATAACAATGTCAAAATAACACAGGTAAATACTAAAATAAACAATGTCAAAATGTTGAGCAAATATCTCACGCTACCCTTGGGTAGATAATGTGGATAAAAGAACTAAATCTCCTATGACTCTCAAATACGAAGTAATCTGGTCATAAAATAGCTTAGCAATGAATCGTATTCATAAATGGCTTCCACCAAAGACTCAAGCTTTCAGATATATCACAATACAATATCTCGTAAGGCTTTTATAACTTATCACATTAGCATGTGGGACCGACTATCTAATTTGGCATCTTAAATATGTACATGGCTCATTAGTATCATCGCATCACCATGTGGGACGGACTATCAAATCAGGTATCCTAGAAGTGCGACTCTCTAACCTCATCGCATCACCGTGTGGGACGGACTATCAAATCAGGTATCCTAGAAGTGTGGCTCTCTAACCTCATCGCATCACCGTGTGGGACGGACTACCAAATCAGGTATCTTAGCATCATGACTCAATGGCCTGCACTAACGGCATATCGACACATTATCCCAAGTAGTACTGAGCTATCCTCATCAACAATAGCCAAACATACATATGTATTATAATTAATTGTTACTCAAACATGACCTAAACAATACCTGTAATAATCCTCTTCGGGATATCTGTATAAGTGTTATGTCTCAATTCATGTACATCTGTAGTTGTACGTGTGTCATCGTACGGCTCGAACCCCGCGTTCATGACAAAGCATGCAAGAAAAATCACCTCAAACAAAAGAAAATAAGTGTTGGTCGATCGCCCCAAGGGCATCAGTCGAACGATGACAATTGCACACAAAGTGCACTCGAAAAAGACCCTATCGGTCGACGGATTACTCTTTGCCAGTCGACCTACCAGAAAGGATTTAAATATCCTGGACGACACATATTCTATACATACTCTTGATTGTTAGTCTCATGTTTATGAGCCTACTCCCTAATCTTATTTTGATGATTTTACAACAATCCCTAACATCGTTTGTCAAGCGTTTGTGTTTGTTATTAGGTATTCTAGACAAACAACGATGTTGGAGGTTGGATGGATTGCGCCATAACGATCATATCAAATGGAGGTTGGCGAAAATAATGGTACGAAGCCATTTGCAATTCAAGTCATATACACGATCAATCTTCATCCATGTTACCAAGATCGAGCGTCATGAAGATCATTGCTTGCTATATTTATTTTTTAGGAGTCTATACTTTGTGTGTTGGTACGTAAATCTCATATATACACACACACGTTTTGGGTTTTATAGCTTTCAAGTTTATATAAATATGAAACAAATAATTATTTTTATATACTTACATATTTCATATTTATTATTTTATTTTTAGTCTAGCTATACAAATATGAAACGATAGATATATTCATATACATTCTCATGCGTTTTATATTTATCATTTTGTTTTTTGTAAAATGCATATATTATGCAAAACATCATTTTTGGGAAAATATTGTGTTATTGGTTTATGGACTAAACAACACTAGTTTATATCTTGTACTTAGTCTATAAATCTATTGAAGAGTTTTTAAAACTTTGTTTAAGTCAAAATGTCAAAAACAAGTGTGTGTTGATATTTCATATTTTGACCTATTTCGCAAAATAATGAGTTTTCATAATTGGGACATGCAATTTTAAAAATTCTTTTTATAACATATTCATTTTCATGTTTATAATCATTTCTCAAAGTTTTATATTCTTTGAAATTTATTTGCTATTTTTTAAAGCACTTCAAAACTCAGTTTTCAAATATGAACTGTAGCAAGTCTGCTTATGAACTGTTCTGGAAATTCCAAATTTTATCTGCTAAGTCGACTTAAAATTACAGAAAGTCGACTTATAACATGTAAGTCGACTTATGAACTATTTTCCTATTTGTTTTTTTTGTCTGCTAAGTCGACTTGTAGCTCATACAAGTTGACTTATATCAGACAAGTCGACTTACAAGTCGACTTATGAACTAGCCATTGCACAGTAACGGCTAGTTTCCAATTTTTATTTATTTTATTGTTTTTATGGGTTTTTGGTGTTTTCTTGGACTAGTTTCTTCTACCCTATATATACCCCTTTGCCATAACTATTTTTAACTACCCAAGAGAGTTTTAAAAAACAAGTTTAAGGGTGCTTAAAGTTTGCTTAAGTTTTGTTTCAAGTTTGTTTTGTGAAGAAAATTTCACCAGAGGAAGAGGAGATTATCTATTCTTGTTTGGGCTCCAATCTACATCCCTCCATAAGAGCTTTAGAGAAGTTTTCTTAAACTCATTATCTAGCTTGTTTATGCTTAATTTCTCATATTTATTTTTGCTAGATTAAATTGAGTTTATATTTAATTTTACTCTTTGTTTACACACACAACCTATTAAACTTTTAGTATTTCATATATAGTATATTTAGGGTTGTGAGATTATGTTTCTTAGAGTGTGAGCTTAAATTGAGATCTCATCTATTGCAGAGAACAAATCTTATATTGAGCTTTATTTATGAGATCACTTTATAATGCACTTGTATACCGAGAGGAGTGTGTGGTGAGAGACGGGGTCGATTCCAAAAGGAGTGGCGTCGCTAGTAAAGCCTAGGAAGAGGTTGTAAATCCGAGCACTTGAGGAAGTCGATATGGGCTAAAGACCAACACTTAGAGGGTGTAAAGTGTGATTACAAGAGCGTGAGTTGTGAAAATTCTCAGTGAGCTAGAAAATCGATTGAGAGGTGTAAACTATGACGCCCCTATTTTCACACATGGCTACAGTCCAAGGTGAACCCAGAGATGTCAAACCCGCCATGCACCCATACCGTGCAATAACACGTTTCACCATTCACAGTAATATTCTCTAGTGGAATCCAAAGAAGTGTAGGTATAAAAACAGGCAAACCAAAGAAATGAACATAATAGACAAGATATGGAAAGTGATATCTCATAAATAAAAATTATGTCTCAACGGAAATACATCTAATATATGGAATAAAGAAAATGTCTCAACATGAATCAACTGGAAATCGTAATAGGGCACACTGCCTTTACAAAATGAAAATAAAACTCTAAAGCCTAAATAAAATCATAGAAAAATCTATTTTGGAGCTTCTACTAATAACTCATGTGACAGAAACTATAAAAGAACTATGTCATCCTGCTGCGGCTCTTCGAACCTCTGTATTGCTTGAAGGAAGAGAAAATAATAAAAAGAACTACATAAAGAGCGTTAGAGAACTACAGTAAGATCACCTCCATCCGCCCCCATGGAAAGAGCTACTAGATGGAGTGAAGGCTCTATCTATAAACATAGTCTACCTAGATCATTTTCCCTGTATCTAAGTGGAATTAATATTTAGACACATATAATACGAGAAGTAGTACGTCGAACGAAATAATCAAAACAAGGAAACCCTCATTTATATACCATATGTCTCAAATTATAGATACCTAAACATTGACACCGAACTAGAGATAAACAATCTAAATGAAATCAATAATTAGAAACCCACAACACGAGACTAGTACGTCGAGCGAAATAATCCAAACAAGAAAACCCTCATATACCATATGTCTCAAATTGTGAATCGCTAATCATTGATCCCAACTTAAGAGTAAAATAAAGCAATACATAAAGGAAATAAAGACATCAGTATACCATATTTATAATGTCTTCCACTATCACTAGAAAGGTAAAATAAATACCAACACAAATCCCATATACTTTCAAGAGCAAAGTATCTCAGTCTTATAGTTCAAAGATGGACCGTATTCATATCTGGCATCCGCCCAAGTCTTAGGCTATCAATCAAAAATCTAAATGTAACAGACTACCCTGTAGATATCCTAAAAAAAATGTACACGGCTCATTAGTCTCATCACGATCTCAGCATGTAGCTTGAGTGCGGGACGGCCTACCTTATAGGCATCCAAATAGATGGCTCACAAGCCTCATAAATAGACAGCTCACAAGCCACATCGCACCCTCGTGCGGACGGACTGCTAAACAAAGCATCCAAACCCGACTCAATGACCTGTACATATGAAATATCGACACACTACCTCATGTAGCACTAACTGAGCTCATCAATGATATCCATTTTTTGTATAATCTGTGTATATTGGTATATCAATGCACTATCTCATATAGTGCTGAGATGTGTTCATCAACGATATCCAACTCGTGTATAACAATTTCTAATTCTGACATAAACAACTCAACTCTTATCAAAATCCCCTTTCTGGGATACTCATGTATATGTATTGACATTGTACTTGTATATTCATGAAATTACATGTGAGGAAATGCAGCTCGAACCCCAAAACAAAATAAAACAGAACTCAGGAAATCAACCTTAGTAGTCGACTACTAGCCTGAGTAGTCGACTACTCTGAGTTCATCCAGAACCTGGAAGATTCTAACCAAGTGTTAGTAGTCCACTATTATTACCATTAGTCAACTACTCTTCTATGAAATAGACTCTGTGAAACACATCAGATAAGGAGTAGTTGACTACTCTCTCCGTTAGTTGACTACTCAGAGTTAAACAGAAGTTAAAATCTCAGAGTTTTGATGTGTTAATGTTTTATTCTCAAACAAAACTTGTTTAATTTATATGCAACTTAGAAAAAAGGGTTTTTGTCCTTTGAAAACAATTATCATAGATTAATTCACATGATTCGACTCTTGAATTAACACTAATTAAGGTTTAACCTCTTAATTATACATATTCTCACATAACACATGAATTTAAGACATGAATTAACTCGGACATATTTATATCCGAATATGAAACAGGGATTAACTGATTTAAACACGTTCATGTCACTGTGATCTGACAATCTAAGGTTCAAACATGATGAATCTATAAGAAGACTTAGTTTATTATCAAATTAGGGTTTTGCACATGAGTTAGACTTTGATTATCATATTAAAACAAAATTAATATTTACCCTAATGATCATGATCATATTTCTAACATAAATAGCAAGGAAAAACATTAGATCTAACAGGGATCACAGATCTATTAACAAAAATTTACCTTTTTATTTCATAAAACTAAGAAAAGGCATGAAGAATATTGATTTAATCACTTTAAATCTTATAATTAATAAGGATGCAGGAACGGGTGAAGATGATCTTGCCTTAAAGTGTTGCTGGAGTCATCAAACACGTGTGTGGAAGATCCTTCTTCAACCACGATGCCAAAACTTCGCCTTCCTCTCGACAAAAGCCTCAAAACTCTCTTAAAACTCACAAACCAGGGTTTAGGATTTGAGAAGGAAGATGGCTGTTGTTCTCCTCTCTGAAAATAGGGTTTAAGCATGTATGAAAAGAGATATAAAAACCTGGGTTCGGATATAAACCAAATCCAACCCGAAATCTGAAAGAAAAACTAGAAATAACCCTGATAGTCGACTACTACTCAGAGTAGTTGACTACTAAGCTAGTTAGTCGACTACTCTGAGTAGTATCAACTACTAACAGCCTAGAAATAGGTTTGTGCATGTTTTCGTGCATGTTTTCCATCTTCATTTACATATATACATTGGATTGATCTCAAATCAATCCCTAGCTTACTCAAATATTAGAATATGTTAGTTATCACTATATAACATAATTATTATTATATATCACATAATATTCAAATTCACGGGGTTTTACATAAACGTTTTGGGTGAACGTTAAAAACTCGTTGTGATAGTGGATTCTCTCCGGGAGTGGGGAGCGGAGACATAGGTCGGAAGGACCGAACTCCGTGATCATTTTCTTGTATTTACATTGTTCATTTATCCACTATCGTGTTTATATTGTCTAATACCATTTCATGTTTATTTGCCCTTAGTTTACATATCCTTGCAAATAATTCATTATATATCAATCTTGCTAGGATATATTTGTTAATAGGTTTTAATTCGTATTAATATCGGATTAGATTAGTATTAACCCTATTCACCCCCTCTAGGGTGCTTTCAATGTGCTTCATCCTTGAAGGATTTTAGAGTCACAGTGAGCATTTCATGAGGGAAGATTAACTCGATGAAGTCATTGAATCTCATCTCGACAAAAGAGTGCTCGGAAAGTCACAGTGGGAGGGTTTTAATCATCTTAGAAATGATTAAATAGCCACAGTGGAAGGTTCTTAATTATTTACTTTTTTATCATGATTAAGAATGAATTATTCAGATGACCGGTCTTCATCTTGAATAATCAGCTAATCTCGGATTAAACTTAAAATACCATGCATAGCATTCTCTAGGAATTTCTTGTTAACTAGGTTTTCCCGAACTTACTAGGAATAGTACTTTTTAGGAACTTCCCATTTATTGACATCATAAGCTTATCACCGTCTTGCGTAATTAAGCGATATGTGTCATTTAAGTAGACTGACTCTATCACAAATGGTCCTTCCCATTTGGGTTGGAATTTGTCTTTCATCTTGGAGTTGAGTATCATTGGTCATCGGACGGAGAAAACAAAGTCTCCTTCCTTAAAGCTTCATTGTCGGACTCTTTTATCAAAAGCCCTGGAAATTCTGGCCTGGTAAAACTCAATTTGTTTCTGAGCTTCTAGGCACTTTTCATCTAATATCTCAAGTTCTTCGAGACATTTCTGATGTTGTTCCTCCATCGTCATCCCCATTGCGAGAGCGATGCGAAGGGATGAAATTTGGATTTCCAAATAAATGACAGTCTCACATCCATACACTAGAGAGTACGGGGTTGCTCCGGTAGGCATTCGGACTGTGGTACGATAACCCATAGAGCTTCGCCGAGTTTATCATCCCAGTCTCATTTGTTGGTTCTCATGAGGTTTGAAAAAATCTTTATGATGGTCTTGTTGAAGGCTTTAACCAATCCGTTCGCCGTGGGATTGTATGCCGTCGATGAGACGTCTTGAATTCTGAATTTTTCACAAAACTTGATGAATGCGTTGCTGACAAATTAAGGGTCGTTGTTGTGTATGATTCATCTTGGAATACTGTATCAGTAGATAATATGGTGTTTGATGAACTTGACGACGTACTGGTCTTCACTTCTTGGAGTGGAATCACTTCGGCCCACTTTGAGAAGTAATCGGTGATTGCCAAAATGAGAGTTCTACTTGAGAGTTCCACTATGATTTTAAAAAACTTATAAAACCAAAAAGCAAACCTGACCAATTTACAAGTCCCTGCAAATTGCACACAATCTCTTCACCAAGAGGTCACACCTCTCACACCCGTGAGAACACTTGTCTTGTAACAACTCAATTCCTATAAGCCTTGAGTGTATTGTGATGTGTAACAGTGGCTTTAGGAACTTTTTAATCTCTGGAAAATTGCCTAAATGAGTTGTATATAGGATGAGGATCAAAGGCTATTTTAGAAATTGATTTTTTTTCAACACTTAAGCAAAAATCTGAATTTTGAACTCTTTAGAATCACAAATGTTAAAAGAACCTTGACCACTCTTTTTTAAATTTCTGAACTTATAACCTATTTATATCCCTTAAAAGATAATTTTTAGAACTCTTTAGAATGCACAAATGGATAGGAATCAAATGTACTAAATTTCTGAACTTATAACCTATTTATATCCCTTAAAAGATAATTTTTAAACCAAATAAATGGATATAAACAGCTATATACAGTTTCAAATTCAAATTCAGATATACAGAAAAACTGTATCTGTAGTCGACTATAAGACATATTAATTGACTACTCTGTGTTAATTCTTATTCTGTAAAGTCTAGAAAATTGCTTAGCAGTCGCCTATAATGGTCATTAGTCGACTACTCTCTAAAACATAATGGATAGGAATTCAATATTCGAAGCTGAGTAGTCGACTATAATTTTTAGTAGTCGACTACTCTGTAAAAACAGATAATTTGAAATTCTAAATTGGATCATATTAGTCAACTATAATGCCTAGTAGTCGACTACTCTGTATTTTTTATAGAATCTAAGTTTTTATCTAAGTCTTTATTAGTCGACTATAATCAGTTGTAGTCGACTACTCTGTAATATTTCATAAACTTATATTTTAATCTAAGACTTCAGTAGTCGACTACTAATCTATTTAGTAGACTATTAAGGGTTCCAAATGTTATGTATGAAATATTTTGAGACTCACTAATTGACAAAATACTGTAATGGTTAACATAGAGGATTTCTATTGTTAACCAACACATTAAGCCCGTGTTAATATGTTATAATCTCTATGTGTGTGTATGTGTGAGTGATCAAGGCTTGTACAATTTTTCTAAGTAAAAAAAAGGTAAATTTACATTGATGTATAAGCTCTTCATCTTCTTTACATCATAATGCCTTGAACCCATCTTGCACTTGTTCATGTTGATAGCTGTATTGAAATGTTAGTGCACAATAATACACATAGTGATTCATATTATAAATAAATTGTTATCATCAAAATTATATCATGGGGACAAGATATTCAACATTCTCCCCCTTTTTGATGATGACAAACAATTTATGCAAATGTAAGTATATTCTAAAAGAATTAAACATTTATGAACAAATATACTTACTCCCCCTGCATAAAAGCATATAAAAGAATTAAACATTTATGAACAAATATACTTACTCCCCCTGCATAAAAGCATATTAGAGTCTACAATTCATATTTTTGAGTCTATATAGCATAACATTGATACCATTCTCCCCATTTGTCATTAACAAAAAGAAATAAACATCTATGCTAAACATGTCATAATATCCTCTTCATGAGCCAAAACTTCAAAAGATCTTCCAGATTGTGAACATAGTCCTTTACTTCACCCATCCATATGGGTAGGTAAAGATTGGCCAGAAATACCAAAATTTCAATAATATCCATCTTCACAATTTGTTTTTAAGATAAGTAGCTCATGAACAAACTATTGGATATAAACAAAACAACCATAATAATAAGAAACACACATACAGACATGGTTTTTTTAAAAACATGTAAACAGAAACTGTTCGCGGGGAAAACTGTTGCTTTCTTCATTAATGAAATAATTGTCATCTTGAATTACAAAGATCCGGTCTTTTATAGATCCGGTTACAACTAAATCAAAGAAAGAAGAAAAAAAAAAGTAAAAATTACAACTTTCCTCTTGTGAACAAATCGCGAGCTCCTGTTTTGCGGTCGCTCGCTTTGGTGGGTTCTTTGCTTGCGCCGGGGTTGTTTGCCGTGGACCACCGCGCGATCTAGATCCGGTCGGATCTACACGATTATGCGGGTATTATTCCACGAAGGGAATAATAGCCGGGAGGGATTAATCCACCAAGGGAATAATCGCTCGGATCTCGAGATCTAAGACCAAGCTTAGATCTGGAGTATGACCTCGTGTAGATCTCAGATCTGTTCTTTCTTCCTCTCGAGATCCTGCCTTTTCTGACGTGGATGGTTGCCGAGGATCAGATCTGTACGTCCAAGTCTTCAAGTCTTCAAAACTCTGAGTTTGCTCTTCAATCCGGCAGAGTTTCGGCTCTTGAAAGTTCGACCTCTGAAAATGAACATCTCTAGGCCTATTTATAGGCTCTCAGGACAGTGCCCGCAAACAGAGAAACGTCGGCCACCGTCGGCCACTGTCGGCCACCTCTGGGTGGCCGGCACTGTGCCGAGCCACCCAGAGGTGGCTCGGCTCATGGCCGAGCCACCCCGTATACGAGTATAAACTGCTTCTTAATACTCCGAAAAGTATACGAGTATAAACTGCTTCTTAATACTCTGAAAAGTATACGAGTATAAACTGCTTCTTAATACTCTGAAAAGTATACGAGTATAAACTGCTTCTTAATACTCTGAAAAGTATACGAGTATAAACTGCTTCTTAATACTCCGAAAAGTATACGAGTATAAACTGCTTCTTAATACTCCGAAAAGTATACGAGTATAAACTGCTTCTTAATACTCCGAAAAGTATACGAGTATAAACTGCTTCTTAATACTCCGAAAAGTATACGAGTATAAACTGCTTCTTAATACTCCGAAAAGTATACGAGTATAAACTGCTTCTTAATACTCCGAAAAGTATACGAGTATAAACTGCTTCTTAATACTCCGAAAAGTATACGAGTATAAACTGCTTCTTAATACTCCGAAAAGTATACGAGTATAAACTGCTTCTTAATACTCTGAAAAGTATACGAGTATAAACTGCTTCTTAATACTCTGAAAAGTATACGAGTATAAACTGCTTCTTAATACTCTGAAAAGTATACGAGTATAAACTGCTTCTTAATACTCCGAAAAGTATACGAGTATAAACTGCTTCTTAATACTCCGAAAAGTATACGAGTATAAACTGCTTCTTAATACTCCGAAAAGTATACGAGTATAAACTGCTTCTTAATACTCCGAAAAGTATACGAGTATAAACTGCTTCTTAATACTCCGAAAAGTATACGAGTATAAACTGCTTCTTAATACTCCGAAAAGTATACGAGTATAAACTGCTTCTTAATACTCCGAAAAGTATACGAGTATAAACTGCTTCTTAATACTCCGAAAAGTATACGAGTATAAACTGCTTCTTAATACTCTGAAAAGTATACGAGTATAAACTGCTTCTTAATACTCTGAAAAGTATACGAGTATAAACTGCTTCTTAATACTCTGAAAAGTATACGAGTATAAACTGCTTCTTAATACTCCGAAAAGTATACGAGTATAAACTGCTTCTTAATACTCCGAAAAGTATACGAGTATAAACTGCTTCTTAATACTCCGAAAAGTATACGAGTATAAACTGCTTCTTAATACTCCGAAAAGTATACGAGTATAAACTGCTTCTTAATACTCCGAAAAGTATACGAGTATAAACTGCTTCTTAATACTCCGAAAAGTATACGAGTATAAACTGCTTCTTAATACTCCGAAAAGTATACGAGTATAAACTGCTTCTTAATACTCCGAAAAGTATACGAGTATAAACTGCTTCTTAATACTCTGAAAAGTATACGAGTATAAACTGCTTCTTAATACTCTGAAAAGTATACGAGTATAAACTGCTTCTTAATACTCTGAAAAGTATACGAGTATAAACTGCTTCTTAATACTCCGAAAAGTATACGAGTATAAACTGCTTCTTAATACTCCGAAAAGTATACGAGTATAAACTGCTTCTTAATACTCCGAAAAGTATACGAGTATAAACTGCTTCTTAATACTCCGAAAAGTATACGAGTATAAACTGCTTCTTAATACTCCGAAAAGTATACGAGTATAAACTGCTTCTTAATACTCCGAAAAGTATACGAGTATAAACTGCTTCTTAATACTCCGAAAAGTATACGAGTATAAACTGCTTCTTAATACTCCGAAAAGTATACGAGTATAAACTGCTTCTTAATACTCTGAAAAGTATACGAGTATAAACTGCTTCTTAATACTCTGAAAAGTATACGAGTATAAACTGCTTCTTAATACTCTGAAAAGTATACGAGTATAAACTGCTTCTTAATACTCCGAAAAGTATACGAGTATAAACTGCTTCTTAATACTCCGAAAAGTATACGAGTATAAACTGCTTCTTAATACTCCGAAAAGTATACGAGTATAAACTGCTTCTTAATACTCCGAAAAGTATACGAGTATAAACTGCTTCTTAATACTCCGAAAAGTATACGAGTATAAACTGCTTCTTAATACTCCGAAAAGTATACGAGTATAAACTGCTTCTTAATACTCCGAAAAGTATACGAGTATAAACTGCTTCTTAATACTCCGAAAAGTATACGAGTATAAACTGCTTCTTAATACTCTGAAAAGTATACGAGTATAAACTGCTTCTTAATACTCTGAAAAGTATACGAGTATAAACTGCTTCTTAATACTCTGAAAAGTATACGAGTATAAACTGCTTCTTAATACTCCGAAAAGTATACGAGTATAAACTGCTTCTTAATACTCCGAAAAGTATACGAGTATAAACTGCTTCTTAATACTCCGAAAAGTATACGAGTATAAACTGCTTCTTAATACTCCGAAAAGTATACGAGTATAAACTGCTTCTTAATACTCCGAAAAGTATACGAGTATAAACTGCTTCTTAATACTCCGAAAAGTATACGAGTATAAACTGCTTCTTAATACTCCGAAAAGTATACGAGTATAAACTGCTTCTTAATACTCCGAAAAGTATACGAGTATAAACTGCTTCTTAATACTCTGAAAAGTATACGAGTATAAACTGCTTCTTAATACTCTGAAAAGTATACGAGTATAAACTGCTTCTTAATACTCTGAAAAGTATACGAGTATAAACTGCTTCTTAATACTCCGAAAAGTATACGAGTATAAACTGCTTCTTAATACTCCGAAAAGTATACGAGTATAAACTGCTTCTTAATACTCCGAAAAGTATACGAGTATAAACTGCTTCTTAATACTCCGAAAAGTATACGAGTATAAACTGCTTCTTAATACTCCGAAAAGTATACGAGTATAAACTGCTTCTTAATACTCCGAAAAGTATACGAGTATAAACTGCTTCTTAATACTCCGAAAAGTATACGAGTATAAACTGCTTCTTAATACTCCGAAAAGTATACGAGTATAAACTGCTTCTTAATACTCTGAAAAGTATACGAGTATAAACTGCTTCTTAATACTCTGAAAAGTATACGAGTATAAACTGCTTCTTAATACTCTGAAAAGTATACGAGTATAAACTGCTTCTTAATACTCCGAAAAGTATACGAGTATAAACTGCTTCTTAATACTCCGAAAAGTATACGAGTATAAACTGCTTCTTAATACTCCGAAAAGTATACGAGTATAAACTGCTTCTTAATACTCCGAAAAGTATACGAGTATAAACTGCTTCTTAATACTCCGAAAAGTATACGAGTATAAACTGCTTCTTAATACTCCGAAAAGTATACGAGTATAAACTGCTTCTTAATACTCCGAAAAGTATACGAGTATAAACTGCTTCTTAATACTCCGAAAAGTATACGAGTATAAACTGCTTCTTAATACTCTGAAAAGTATACGAGTATAAACTGCTTCTTAATACTCTGAAAAGTATACGAGTATAAACTGCTTCTTAATACTCTGAAAAGTATACGAGTATAAACTGCTTCTTAATACTCCGAAAAGTATACGAGTATAAACTGCTTCTTAATACTCCGAAAAGTATACGAGTATAAACTGCTTCTTAATACTCCGAAAAGTATACGAGTATAAACTGCTTCTTAATACTCCGAAAAGTATACGAGTATAAACTGCTTCTTAATACTCCGAAAAGTATACGAGTATAAACTGCTTCTTAATACTCCGAAAAGTATACGAGTATAAACTGCTTCTTAATACTCCGAAAAGTATACGAGTATAAACTGCTTCTTAATACTCCGAAAAGTATACGAGTATAAACTGCTTCTTAATACTCCGAAAAGTATACGAGTATAAACTGCTTCTTAATACTCCGAAAAGTATACGAGTATAAACTGCTTCTTAATACTCCGAAAAGTATACGAGTATAAACTGCTTCTTAATACTCCGAAAAGTATACGAGTATAAACTGCTTCTTAATACTCCAATAAGGTATATGAGTATAAACTATTCCCTATTTTTGGTTTGAGAAGTTCCTGGAGAATATTGTTTATAAATATTCTTAAGGATAACTCAACCACACTACGCCGGACAACGCGTTGTGCATAAAGACTCGACGCCACAATCAATGGTCAGCTCAAAGGAATCGACTTCAAGTTCAGAAAATTCCGACAAACGGTCAGACAATAAATGCAGCACCGGAACTCTTACAGACTTTCGACAAAGCACCGAAAAGCCTGGAGAATTGAAGGAGTCAAGAACAGAAGCCATTCCGAGGTCCCGTTATACCGACTGAAGGTAGGGACAATCATATCCAAAGTATCCCAGACTCTTCTATAAAAGAACGAGACTGAAATACTTTGGAGGGGGTATCTGTAGGCATATAAAATTGCTTATAGGTCCCCTAGCATAGCTCGGCACAAACCGACGAACCAACGAGGCGACGAGATCGACGAATCGCACAGAAGCGACGGAATGCATCCACCTGCGTGCAGAATCAAGCTAATGAGTTGAGGAATCAACGAGTCATCCAACCGAGAGCGGACTCGGAGGAATCACGATCGAATCAAGATCAATTTCGGACTCGAACTCAGAAGCGGATTTACTGCCAAATCAGGAATCCAATTTACTGCCAAATCAGATCATCAAATCAGAGTCTCAGGTCAACCGAAACACGGATAAACGAGACAACGGAAAACGACTCGAAAAAGTCGGAAAACACCGCCCGCGGGGGCTCGGCCAAAGCCGAGCCACCTCAAGGTGGCTCGGCTAAGGCCGAGCCGCCTTGAGGTGGCTCGGCTTTGGCCGAGCCCCCGCGGGCGGTGTTTTCCGACTTTTTCGAGTCGTTTTCCGTTGTCTCGTTTGTCCGTGTTTCGGTTGATCTGAGACTCTGATTTGATGATCTGATTTGGCAGTAAGTTGGATTCCTGATTTGGCAGTAAATCCGCTTCTGAGTTCGAGTCCGAAATTGATCTTGATTCGATCGTGATTCGTCCGAGTCCGCTCTCGGTTGGATGACTCGTTGATTCCTCAACTCATTAGCTTGATTCTGCACGCGGGTGGATGCATTCCGTCGCTTCTGTGCGATTCGTCGATCTCGTCGCCTCGTTGGTTCGTCGGTTTGTGCCGAGCTATGCTAGGGGACCTATAAGCAATTTTATATGCCTACAGATACCCCCTCCAAAGTATTTCAGTCTCGTTCTTTTATAGAAGAGTCTGGGATACTTTGGATATGATTGTCCCTACCTTCAGTCGGTATAACGGGACCTCGGAATGGCTTCTGTTCTTGACTCCTTCAATTCTCCAGGCTTTTCGGTGCTTTGTCGAAAGTCTGTAAGAGTTCCGGTGCTGCATTTATTGTCTGACCGTTTGTCGGAATTTTCTGAACTTGAAGTCGATTCCTTTGAGCTGACCATTGATTGTGGCGTCGAGTCTTTATGCACAACGCGTTGTCCGGCGTAGTGTGGTTGAGTTATCCTTAAGAATATTTATAAACAATATTCTCCAGGAACTTCTCAAACCAAAAATAGGGAATAGTTTATACTCATATACCTTATTGGAGTATTAAGAAGCAGTTTATACTCGTATACTTTTCGGAGTGATTTCTGTGCCCAAATGAACTGAACCGGCTTGATAATGAGCCAAAAAAGGCAGTAATTCGGCTTAAAAAATTTCCTGATCCTTCCGAATATGTGGGAGAGGCAAGAATAAACCAAGGACTGAACCCTCGGTCGATTTGAAGTGGTTTCGATGCTCGATTCAGCTTCAATTTGAATTCTGGTTCAAACCAGGTCTGGTCCGGTTCAACTTGGTCTGGTCCGGTTCAATTTGGTCTTGGTTCAACATTATAAAAGAGGGTTTTTCCTCTTCATTAGGGCCGGCCCCCCTTCTCTCCCTTTCTTTCATTTTTCTCTTCCCTCGAGCGTCCGTTCTCCCTCAAAACTTCATATTTGCATTAGATCTAGTCTTCCTTTGGATCTTTGACTGAGAAATCCCTCCCAACTTCCATATTTAGAATTTCTCTCAGGCCCCTCGAGCGCGTGGTTCGAGCACTTCCAAGATCTAATTTTTGTCGGATCCTCGAGCTTCCCCTCAGGTATATCTCCATAATCTTGATCTATTTCATGTTTGATCTAGTGTATGGAATAGCGGGATCGCATATAAGGGTTGAGGGAGTGATTTGATGCCTCAAGCTCGCCTTTTTAGGGGATAAAAAAGTGATTTTTATTTCTAGATCTGACCTCTTGAATTCTTTTTTGTAGGCCATTATGTCGCGAGTATCGAGAGGTCGTTTTCCTGCTGCATCGGTTGATGGCGCGCCTCCCTCATATGCTGGTGAGCAATTTTTTGACCTTTTTCGAAAATTTACAAATTAGTCCTCTTTTTTCTGGATATTTGCAAATTGGTCCATTTTACCCCCCGTTGTTCTCCTTGGTGAGGCAACCGGGAAAGGCCTTGGTTCTCCTTGGTGAGGATCGACGCTTTATGGAAATTTTGCAAATTAACCCTCTTCTTCTGAGAATTTGCAAATTAGTCCTTTTACCCCATTTTGCTCTCCTTGGTGAGGCGATCGGGAAAAGCCTTGATTCTCCTTGGTGAGGATCGACGCTTTATGGAAATTTTGCAAATTAACCCTCTTCTTCTGAGAATTTGCAAATTAGTCCTTTTACCCCATTTTGCTCTCCTTGGTGAGGCGATCGGGAAAAGCCTTGATTCTCCTTGGTGAGGATCGACGCTTTAAAGATGGGTTTTGCTTGGTCAAAACCACATCTCATAATAAAGGGGGCGTTTTGACGCTGCATTGTGCTTTATAAGGCAGGGATATATTGTCGATATACCCTATCTTATAAATGCGCAATGTGGCCAAATCGTCTCGCCCTTTATAAGGCAATGACTCTATCTTACCAATTTGTAAGATGAATTCAATTTCCTTTTATATCTGAAATTAACAAACACTTAACTGCTTGTTTTCAGTGGAGTATCCTTCCGGAGCCTTTTCATCGCATGCGGTGAATGGACGTCGCGACGAATATTATTCGACATCTGATGACTTTTCGCCCATTCCGCTTACCTCCCAGTTTGTTCCGGGCACGTCGATAGAGGTTGTCGAAGTAGTGAAGGAAGGTGGACATCGAGCCCTTCGCCAGTTGATCACAGATGCCCCTCTTGTGAAGGATGCCAGCTCCATTCAGTCTCTCAGGAAGACTGATTTCTCGTTTGGTGACTCTACCAGAGATCCCGATGCAGCATTTATTGAAGCTGAGCAGTGGCTTTACCAGACTGGCAGTCGTTTTATGTATTTGCCGAAGATTCCTCGACACCGTTCTTTGACTGAGCTCAGGCGTCAGGCTGTGAAACGGGAGATGTCGTGGCGTTTGACAGAGGAGCATAAGAGTGTCCACTGCGGCTATGTTACTCATCAGGCAGTTCCTGGTTCGAGTCGAGATCACATTGTTGGACTACATCCTGGAGTACTGGGGCTAGATACTCCGCCTCGTAACGAGTTCCTCGCCACTGCTTCTACTTTGAGGAATCGCCTCGCTAACTTAGGACGGGAGATGCCTGCACCGCGCCACAGATTCTATGGTTGGGTCCATTCTTTGGACAGGTTTTGGTGGGCTCGTATGACGAAGTATGTCTTGAGCCGATGGAGCGAGGAGTTACATGCTTGCGGCCTTTATGCAGCCATTCGGGCCACCATGCATGGTTTGCCTACAAGCGCGAAGCATTTCTTTGCCCTATGCGAGCTTTATAATCCAGATTCCAACACTTTTCTGACCAGGCACGGAGAGTTGGGCTTGGCTCTTCATGAGATGCACAAGATTTCTGGCTTGCCCATGGGACAGATGCTATACCAGGAGTACTTTCCCTCCAACCATGAGTTGAGTCAGCTGAAGGATCGCATGCCCGACCGCTACGAGACCTTATGGGACCTCACTTGTCATTATCACATTGCTTTGGCGCAGTCTAAGCCCCTAGCGAAGAGGACCAAAGCAAATGTGAGCCTGAAGCAGTTCGCATCATACTTGTTCAGGAATCTGGAGAGCCATTCTGGCCAATCTATTTGTGAACTGGCACCGCTGACTCCTTCAGAGGTTAATGAGCTGCTGAAGAAGACTAACGCCCAATCCTATACCATTAGCAGTCCTGAGAGTGGCTTTCCTGCAGGGACTAAATTCAGATCGTTCTTATATCATGCGACCGCACCGATTCGTCCGATGACTCTCCTTGCCGGTTATCTCGCCATCTGGTTGAAGAAATGTGTGGTCCCGTATCAGTCTGGTGACGCTCTGCCACTGGAAGTGCTCTATCCTGCAGTTCAGCTTGCCTACAAGAAGGAACTTTCGCTTCTTCCGGTGATGGTTGCTAACATTCATCGAGGGCTTCGGCAGATTTCTGGTGCTTTTACACGGAGAGATGATGATAAACCGACTCAGATTCCTACCATTAAGGTGGAGCTTCCGTATATTTATTTGATGGCTTGGTTCGTCCTTCATCGTTCCGATGTGATGTCGGTACCGAATGCCATAGACCAGTCTGTTCCCTTTCTACAGCTGCTTGAGAATGGCGAGTGGGAGGGCCGAGGATTCCCCGATATCAGGCGTCAGCTACAAGTCCACAAGTGCTGGGCATTCTCCACTTGCTTTCCACAGTTCTCCAGCCGGTACGGCGAGTGTTTGATTGATGAGGAGAAGCCGAGGGAGTATAGGACTTATTTGGATATGGGCTGCTTTAATTGGCTAGTGAACATTAGGCCGGGTTACCTGACTTTCCGGGTGGGGAATCAGTGCTTCATAGAGCCGTATCTACCTTGCCGATTCGCCCGCCAGTTCGGTTATGACCAGCTTTATGTTGGGAACCCGCGCCAGCAGCTTCGGGCTCATGGAGGTCTGGTGGACGGTCTTCGTGCATGGTTGTGGACCGTGACTGGCTGCACTGGTGCTAGGTTCAGTCTCCCAGGTACTGAGCGGCAGTTGAATCTCACTTTCTTGAGCTGCAAGTGGTTGCTAGCAGCTAATAAGACTGTCCCTGTGAAGCCTATCGAAGAGTTGGTGGCCGAAGAAGCCTCTCAGGTTGATTCTCGTGCGATCCGGGACGGTGCTCGGTCACATAGGGCTCAGGGCAAGACCCGCCGACTTGATGTAGAAGGTCACAGGGCCTTTAGTTCTGCTGGAGAGGCCTCAGGCGGAGATCCCGAAGATTACGAGGCAAATTTGGAGCAAGGTTAGTCACCTATCTTTCTTTTTCCCTGCATTTTCGAATTGCCAGTCCTGACCACTATTTAATATTTCAGGGACAGCGACCAATAGTGACGACGAATTCCGTCCTTTTACCCGGGCAAGACCTTCGATTGCTGTCCGTGCTGATAGGCGGAAAAGATTAGCCCACAAGCCGCATGCAAATTCACGAGCATCTGAGATGGACTTGGCTGATGAAGATCCTGTTAGCGACGGAGGTAACGTCTATTCTATAGATCATTTTCTTGATCGTTTAGAACTTCTGGCTCATGCTTTCCCATCCTATGCAGGATATCGTGAGGAAGGCGAGATGAGTCCCGATGATTGTGCATCTCCTGGTGAGCCTGACTCACCGCACCAGGTAGAAAAGCCTGCAGAGACCGCCCATGTTGGGGAGTCTGTCAATGAAGGACCCAGTTCGGTGATTCCAGGTACATCTTCAAGAGGTAACTTGTCTCTATTGGCCATAGTTTCCTTCCTCTTCCCTTATATCTTTTTATGTCAGATTTTTCGATTGATGACTTCGATGGGGAGGGCCTGCCTATGGACACTTCTATGTTCAGCTTCATGTATGACTCTCCTCAGATCGATGGCCAGCCGCCTCAGGATATGTTTCCTGAGTCTGTACTCCCTCAGACTCCCGGGAACGGTTATTTTGAAGGTGCGTGCCTCTTCTCAAGCTAACTATAGGACTAGCCAATTCCTTGACTAATGCAACTATAATATGATGTTTCTGTTTTGTGCCTAACAGGGGCTTTTGTTGAGGCTGACCCTGTTGAGCCGGCTGTACGACCAACTCCACCAGTCGATGCAGCTACAGTCCTTACATCTCCACCACCCCCAGTGACTCGAGGGGGAGGAGGTATAATTTAATTAACTGAGCAAAGCCATTCATTTCCTTATTGAGGCTTTTGACGAATTTCTCTTCTTTGTGTAGGGCTTCCTTCTCAGCTTCATGTCCTCGTTAAGGAGTTGTTATCGGGGAATGACCCTGAGAAGATCATCATCAGCGTAGAAGTCCGCTCTTATTTCTCCTCCCTGACTGCTATAATTGGCAAACTCCTCCACGACGGACTTTCTCTTCGCCAATTTAAGCCCTACCTCGATTCCAAGATAAATTTGATTAGGGACATAGGATGTCCGGATCTGGCGACGGCTATGGTTGATGACCTTGATCGCTTAGAGCGTGAGCTTCAGATGTTTCATGAGCTCCGGGATACAGGTGCCTCTTCATTCGTTGCTGCCGAGTTGGATGCTCGCTTACAGACATGGCGCAGTACTCGGATGGTTGCCGAGCTCGAGATTCAGGTGCAGCGGGGCCGAATAGATCGAGTTGAGGCTGACCTTGCCACTAGATCATCTTCACTTGAGGAGCTTGATTCTCAGATAGATCAGCTCCGACGAGAACTCCGTGAGAAGGAAGACGCAAAGATGCAAAATCAGCAAGCACATGCTGCTTTATCTGATGAGCTGAAGTCCTTGAAGCAGACACTGGCTGAGACAGAGGAGGTTGCTGTGAGGACTTTAGCCGCGAACGAAGAGTCTGTCAGAGCTGAGTTGCAGGAGGAGCTTAGACGCTCTTATGATGAGAAGCTGTCTGAATTCAGTCAGCAGGTTCTTAGCCATGGGCTTGATGTATGATTTTATTTGCTGAAAACCTTGACATTTGATTCTCTTTAATGGAACTGATTTATCTTTATCTTTATTATGATTCCTCACTTCGTTTGAAATGATTGACCATAATACTCATGGAATTTTTGGCAAACCCCCAGCCTTCAACGGGTTTGATTAGCCTTTACCGACTACCGTTTGAGTCGGGCTAGCATGCGGATTGTCGGAATCCGTTCCGCATGTAACGTTGTGCTAAGGGAATGAACTCCCTTAGACTTCGTGCTATGATGTCGAATACATAGACTTCGCCATTGTTACGGGAATAGGCTACCCGGCGACACGTGTTAGGTGTTGACTTTAGGATTTTTGGCTAACCCCCAGCCTTCAACGGGTTTGATTAGCCTTTACCGACTACCGTTTGAGTCGGGCTAGCATGCGGATTGTCTAACTCCGTTCGCATGTAACGTTGTGCTAAGAGAATGAATTCTCTTAGACTTCGTGCTATGATGTCGAATACATAGACTTCGCCATTGTTACGGGAATAGGCTACCCGGCGACACGTGTTAGGTGTTGACTTTAGGATTTTTGGCTAACCCCCAGCCTTCAACGGGTTTGATTAGCCTTTACCGACTACCGTTTGAGTCGGGCTAGCATGCGGATTGTCTAAATCCGTTCCGCATGTAACGTTGTGCTAAAGGAATGAAATCCCTTAGACTTGATGCTACGACTTCGAATACGTAGACTTCGCCATTGTTACGGGAATAAGCTACCCGGCAACACGTGTTAGGTGTTGACTTTATCCCTACTTAGGTTTCGGGATAAAATACCCCAGACTGGTATTCTGGTGTCTTTTTCTACGGCGAAAGACTAAACCGGCGACGCGTGTTAGGCGTCGGCATATCCCTTCTTAGGATTCAGGATGACATTCCCCATGCGTGTAAGGCATGGATTTTGGTGTTATTAATAACAACCTGCCGCAATGTTGAATATGCGGACGAGTGTTCTTTTTAACGGTTAAGAACTAACCGGCAGCGCAGGTTAAGCGCAGACTTATCCTTGCTTAGGTTTCAGGATAAAATACCCCAGAATCAGACTCTGGTGTCTTTTTGTGCGGAAAAAGACTAAACCGGCAGCGCGTGTTAGGCGCAGACTTATCCCTGCTTAGGATTCGGGATAAACTTCCTAGGATGAATCCTAGATTGATAGATTCTTAGAAAAGGTTGGTGCGGGAAAGGAAGAATTTTATATTCTATTTCCCGGTCTTCTTTTAGGGTGAAGGCGAACCCAACAGACAAGGAAGGAAGAATTTTATATTCTATTCCCTGATTCTGGAAAGGAAGAATTTTATATTCTATTTCCAGCGAAGAAGAAACTAGAAGTGGGGTGTCCACTCCGAGAATCTGGAAAATTTAGATAAACTTGCCTTTTATAGGATGAGTTATCTAAACTGAAAATGGGTCCTTCGTTTATCGAAGTGGTATTTTCAACTCCGGTTATAACCATGAACAAGGTTTAACCAAAGAGAAAAAGGGAAGGAGTTCTTTCGTTTATCGAAAAGGGACTCCGAACTGAAAGTGGACCTCTTGCTCATGGAGAGAATCAAGAGGGCCAGAAAAAACATTTTTGGTGGACCCACTGTCAATTGAAATTGATCAGTGAGGGATTTTGGTGGTGACAATGATTTTGGGTTATCCTCTAGAATATTAAGTGTAATATTCTTCAAGGAACTTCCCGGTAAACGAGTTATCCTGAATGTACTAGGGATAGTACTTTTTCAGGAACTTCCCATTTATTGGCATTAATTGCCTGGCGCCCTCTTGAGTAATCAGGCGATATGCGCCGTTTGAATAGACTGTGTCTATTACAAACGGTCCTTCCCATTTGGGTTCGAATTTACCTTTCTTCTTGGAGGTGAGAATTATTGGTCGGCGAGCAGCGAGGACCAGATCTCCTTCCTTGAAGCTTCTCTGTCGGACTCTTTTGTTAAAAGCCCTTGACATCCTGGCTTGGTAAAACTCGATGTGTTGTTGAGCCTCCAAACGCTTTTCATCCAGCCTCTCGAGCTCTTCGAGACGCTTCTGATGTTGTTCCTCCGTCGTCATCTCCGTTGCGAGGGCGATCCGAAGGGACGGAATCTGAATTTCCAGCGGTAGCACAGCTTCACATCCGTATACCAGCGAATACGGGGTAGCTCCCGTAGGCGTGCGTATGGTGGTGCGATAAGCCCAGAGTGCTTCACCGAGTTTATCGTCCCAGTCTCGTTTATTGGTCTTCACGAGCTTTGACAAGATCTTGATGATCGTCTTGTTAAACGCCTCCGCTAATCCATTCGCGGCGGGATAATAAGGTGTTGATGAAACATCTTCAATTTTGAACTTGTCGCAGAATCTGACGAAGGCATTGCTTATGAACTGTGGACCGTTGTCATGAATGATCCTTCTTGGCACGCCGTGTCGGTAAATGACATGATGCTTGATGAAATTGATGACGTTGTTCGTCTTCACTTCTCTAAGCGGAATCGCTTCAGCCCACTTTGAGAAATAATCTGTGATCGCGAGGATGAACCGATCACCTTTGACTGAAGGGGGAAAAATAGGACCGACTATGTCCATGCCCCAAGTCTCGAACGGCCAAGACGTGGTTGACGTGTGCAACTGCTCTGGCGGTTGATGCATATAATTCGCATGTATCTGGCAAGCGTGGCATTCTCGTGCGTATTCGATTGCGTCACGAACCATCGTTGGCCAGAAATATCCCATCCTCCTGATGCGATCATACAGTTTAGGACCGGGCTGATGCGCACCACATTCTCCTTCGTGTGCTTCCTTAAGAACTTCCTTTGCTTCTCTGTTCGAAAGGCATCGGAGTAAAAGACCGTCGTACCCTCTACGGTATAATGTATGGGTTTCAGTATTATAGAAGAATCTTGGAGCTCTTCGGCGGATTGATTCCTTTTCTTTTACATCCTCTGGCAAGATACCATATTGGACGTAGTCGATGATAGGAAAACGCCAATCTCGGGACTCAGACCCAATTTGAGTTGAATTCACCTCTTTGGCGTTCACGTTTCTATCCTCTTCTTCTTCAATCTCCGTACTGTATATGGGTACGCAGAGTTGATGCGTCCGTACTGTGACTAACAGCTCAGCTTCGGGAGGCTGTGCCAGTGATACTGCTAGTGCCGCCAGTGCGTCTGCATAAGCGTTCTGGAGACGAGGGATGTATTCAATAAAGAATTCTTCGAAAGATTCCGCCATTTTGATGGCTTCCTGGTGGTACGGGATCAGGTCTTGATTCCTGACTTCATACTCACCGCGAACTTGGTTGACTATCAATTGCGAATCTCCAAAAGCTTCGAGATATTCGACCCCCAGCTCTTTGGCGAAACTGAGTCCAATGAGAAGCGCGTTGTATTCGGCAACATTATTGGAGCACGGACTAGTCAACGAATAAGCCCGAGGCATCACGTGCTTTCCAGGGGAGATTAAGACGACTCCAACTCCAGAGGAAACTGTAGGACATCCCGGGGTTATTACTCTATTAACTGCCCTTGAGGCACCATCGAAGTATAATTGCCATACTTGTTGGTGTGATGTGGTGTTAACCTCGTGGGTTTCATCCGGCAAGTCATCATATACTTCTGCCGTATCTGTGGTCGGGTTTGCCGCCAAAAGGTCACAAATCGCCTGTCCTTTTATCGACTTCTGCTGCTTGAAGTGCAAATCGTATTGGGACAAGAGAAGGGCCCACTTCGCTAGTCGCCAATTCATAGAGGCCGGTTGCGTCATAAACACCCGTACTGGATTAACGTTGGAGATAACGTAGATCGTCTGTCCCACTAGGTAATGCCGCATCTTTTGCATCGCAAATACCAATGCAAGGCATTCTTTCTCAATCATCGGATATCGAGACTCAGCGCCTACCAAGGTCCGACTGAGGTAATAAACTGCCTGTTCGTGACCGTTATCATCGTCTTGCGCTAGTAAGGCACTTATCGAGTGGTTCATCGCCTTGAGATAAATCAAGAACGGTTTACCAGATTTCGGTGCAACGAGAACAGGAGGGTTCGCCAGATATGTTTTGATATCTTCGAACGCTTTTTGGCAGGCATCATCCCAGATGAATGATACTCCTTTCTTGTTCAGCTTAGAGAACGGTTGGCACTTCCCAGAAAGATTTGAGATGAAACGCCGGATATAAGCTAAACGCCCTTGCAATCCTCTGAGTTCTCTCAGATTCCTCGGGGGCTGCAATTCATGTATCGCCTTCACCTTATCAGGATCGATATGTATACCCTTAGTGGTGACGACGAACCCAAGAAATTTTCCGCTGGACATTCCAAGAAATGATTTAGTGGGGTTCATCTTCAACTGATGACTCCTCATGAGATCGAACATTGTCTTCAAATCCTTGATGTGATCTTCCTTGTTGCGGCTTTTCACAACCAAATCATCAACGTAACATTCGACTGTTTTCCTGAGATGTTCTTGGAAAATCTTAGTCATCGCTCGCTGGTATGTGGCACCGGCATTCTTCAGGCCGAAAGGCATCACCGTATAGCAGAAAACGCCGAGGGGTGTTCTAAACGCCGTATGCTTCTCATCCTCTGGATGCATCTTGATCTGGTTATATCCCGAAAATCCATCCATGAAGGACATCCTCTCAAATCCACATGTATTGTCGATAATGACATCCGTGATCGGGAGAGGGAAATCGTCTTTCGGACATGCTTCATTCAGGTTCCTGAAGTCGATGCAAATCCTGATTTTGCCATTCTTCTTCATGACGGGAACGATGTTGGCTAACCAGTCTGGATGTTGTTCCTCTCGGATAAATCCTGATTCGATCAACTTCTTAACCTCTGCCTCAATGGCTTCCATAATCTGCGGACGAAACCGTCTTTGCTGTTGCTTGACAGGTTTGGCATCCGGCTTGATATCGAGGCGGTGCATTGCGACATTGGGGTCGAGCCCTGGCATGTCTTCATAATTCCATGCGAAGACGTCGATATATTCCCTGATGAGAGCAATCAATTCCTCCTTCTCATCTGGGGGAAGACTGTCGCTGATGAATATAGGCTTTGGGTTAGCTTCATCACCCATGTTAATCTGGACTATTTTATCTTCAGTGGGTGGTTCTCTTTGCTCGAACCTATCGCCATACTGCATATTCAGATGGTGAACCCACGGGTCTTCCCATGTTGGCATTTGATCGTCGTCTTCCATGGTGGATGGATCAGCTGTAGTCATGTTCGCCATTAGGGTTTTGAAAACTTCTCCCAGACTTGTATCGGAGTCCCACTCTGAAGCATCGGGAGAGTATCCCTTCTTGGCTTTGTTAGCAATTTGATCGATAATTTGCCAACCACATTCGTCATCTGATGAAACATAACCTAAGCCTCGCCCATATTTATAATAATCCTCAGGTTTACCTTTTGGTACATATACTGCTTTGGCTGGATTACGAGGACCTCGATCGAAGTATAAACCTTCTCCGAGTGTGAAATCGTAGCCCTGCTTTTCCATGAGCTTGCGCGCTTCTGGACTATACTTGGATAGATGTCGACCAGGTTTGTCATCATCTTCGTCTTCACTTAGGAAATGATCTGGTAACGGAGAGCTTTTTCCTTTACCGTAAATCACTTCTTTAGCACCTCTTACTTTGTTCGGGATGACCATGGTTGTTCCGAAAGAATGCTGGAGGTGTTCCTTCGTTACATAGGATGATCGGATCGGCATATACAACTCAGGATTGTCGTACAGCTCTTTTATCACATCATCAAGAGACAAGGAGTACTCTAAATCATCTTTTATTGCAATATCGGCAAGTTGCCAGTTACAACCTCCATCTGACGATTGTTCATCGTCAAGATTGATTACAAAGGGTACAATGTCATTTAAAACAAAACCGCCATTGTAATCGAATCCGGCTTCAGAATCAGCTTCTTCTCCGCTGTCTGTGCCCTGGGCCGATGGTTCAGTATCGGATTCGTTACCATAAAGGAGAGAATCGGTGAAATAATTCTCATACCCCTTGAATGGTTGCTTATCCGCGACCACCGTCCTAACCTCATTGTCAGTGTCGACATACTTCAAACACTGATGGAGAGTAGAGGGAATTATCACGTTACTATGGATCCAAGGCCGACCCAATAGTAAGTTGTACGAAGTCTCCGCATCGATCACATAACACGTGACTTCTGTCTTCAGATCTCCCATCTGGCACTTCACCCGGATCTTACCCAAGGGTCTTGACCCACTAGTGTTGAATCCATAAATAACAGTGCCTGTGGACGCCAACTTGCTTACTGGGATGCCGAGGAAATGCATCAATCGAAGCGGCATAATACTCACAGCAGAACCCGGATCCACTTGGATTCGGTTGACTTGGCTGGAGCCAATGTATCCGACGAAATATAACGGCCGATCGTGGTTCGAATTCTTCGTCTGCATATCTTCTTTGGTGAAAGTAATGCAGGGAAGGTTCTTAGTCGCTATGTTGCACTGTTGACTCAGCGGTTCTGGCTGTTCAGGTATCGGCTTGACTTGAGTCAGAAATACCTCTGCATTGGCCAAAGCTTCTTGTAGGGCCTCCCTGGTTTCTTTGGATAATCGCAGCAACTCATACAGCGTTATCCGTGCAGGAATGTTGGCTAATTGCGCCATAATGTCGAAGCTATGCGGAGTCTTCGAGCTTTCCGGTTTGTCTCTTCCAATTGGACGACTGAAACGAGACTGCTTCGGATTCTGTACCTCTTGGGGATTCTTCTCTTTTGGTTTATTCACCGGTTGTCGTAGAGCTTCTTTACCCGGTGTGGGACTTGCAATCACTCCCATCTCCGTGAGAGTTTTGGCTGGTCCCCGCTTGTTCACCCCCTGCTCACTAGGTGGCGGATAATTGTAGTGGTATTCATTTCCGCTCCGTGTCGCAAAAGCTTCTTGTTCTTCTTCAGAGAGCAGGAAAGTGGAGATTCTTTCGTCATCTTCCCCTGGGATAGCAGAGACTCCATAACAAGACTTCCCTTTTCCTTTAGACTTCCTCCCGGATGACGAACCGGCCCATTGTTCATCTCCAATCAGATCTGGATGAACCCAAAGGATTTCGCCATTTGGGGTTGTGTGCGGCACAAGTCCCTTTTGGCGCTGTCCGTGCGGATCGTCATTCACCGTCTTCATCCCGACTTTGGTGACGCGTTTTGGCTCGAACCAAGTTGTAGGCACCGACCCAAAACTGATTGACACTGCGTTGGCCCCCACATTCTTGGCTGGTTTCGGGGTTATGACTCCTACGTCGATTAACGCCTGGATCTTGTCCTTGAGGTGGTAGCATGATCTCGTAGGGTGGTGGACCGCTCTGTGGTACGCGCAGTACTTTGGATCCGTCACTTTGCTGGCCCCTTCTTGATCCACGATCGCCGGCAACTGGATCTTGTTGTTCTCCAACAGGTATTTGAAGATGCCGGGAACTTCATCATCCTTGAAGGAGTACACTTTAGGAAACCTCGGCTCCGCAGATTTCTGCTTCTGAGGCCGTTGTTGCCATTGTCCTCGAGATTGTTGGGGTGCTTGTTGCTGTGGCTGCTGTTGCTGTGGTTGCAATTGAAAGGTTTGATTAGCATCAACTGCATTAGCTTGTGCCTTACCTTTCCCCCGTGGGACGAAGTTTTGCTTTGGAACACTCGTCGCCGGTTGGCCTCTTTCCGCCTTCTTCCTCTTGAGGAATCGCTCAGCTTGCTCTCCCCGGACTTTCAAGTCCTTCCATGTATTGGATGGTGCTGTCCCCATTGCTTCTAGCACGTCCAACGCGAGGTTGTTGTGGCAGGTCTGGAGGATGAATTCCTCGGTGATCGGGTCCCGGCAATTCATCGCCTTGTTCCGGAATCTTTTGACGAAGGTATCGACTAACTCTCCGTCCTTCTGCTTCTCATCGAGCAACGATCCGATAGATATCTCGGTGTCGTCGTCGAAGAAGTTGGCCAGGAACTTGGTCTCCATGTCATCCCAGCTGTTTACGCTGCCTGGCTTGAGGCGGCGATACCAATCGAAGGCGGCTCCGCGAAGAGTGCCGACGAATGACCGCACCATCAGAGGCTCATTACCAGAGATCACCCCCAAATGCGATTTGAAGTAAATCAAATGCTGGGTAGGTGAACCCATCCCATTAAACGGCGTGAAGTTAATTAGATTAAACTTCGCCGGATATGGGATCGATTCCCATTCTCTTGGGTATGGGCAAGGAATGCCTGTTTTCTTCGTCTCTTGAGCGGAAATTAGTGTGTTGATTTTGCTCTCGAGGTTCTTGATCTTCAGGTTTTCGCCGGTTTCTTCGCCAGCATTCTCATTACCACCCCCTGCGTTGACGGGAGGATCATTGGTGTTACGAGCATTTGTATCCTCATCTTCCACATTAATCGGGTTACGATGATTCTGCTCGCCTTGTTGGTTCGCCAATGCTTGGATCTGTTGGTCATGCATTTCTCTCATCTGCTGCATGGCCATCTCCATCTCAAATTTGAAACTTTCTTTCTGCTTAGCCAAAGCGTCTTCAAGCATCTTGGCCATCTGCTCCGCACTTATCATCAGGGCCTCGCGGGGTTGTCCCTCGCTGGATACTGTATTATCTGATGCCACCGCGGAGCCGGCATCAGATTCTTCATCTTCTGAAGGGCGTCTTGTCCGAATCCTACCATAAGTTGCTCGCTCTATGGTTCCGGACTGCAGACGGGTTCTAGGTCGGGAAGCTTTCAGAATCGACTCGAAATCTTCTCGTGCCGATGTCCCTTTGCTCGTCATGTTGGTGGTGACCCTCGGAAATTCTCCGTCTTCAATCACCCTTCTTCTTCGTTGGAAGCGCCTAGGCCTTGGTTTTGGCGTTTCCGCATTAAGTCTTTCAAAAACTGAAACTCTTTCGGGGACCGCCTTAATGCAATTGCATTCCGACAATACCGCCCGAATGAGTTTGGAACAGGGACATTGAATTTCCCGTTCTCGGGGACTCCTCTTCCTGGTTCTATTCGTACCCCCAGCACGATAGTACAACTCGTCATTTTGACAGTCAGAGTAACCTATCGTGTGCGGGCACGCCTTCTCAGGTACAACACAATCATTATCAGATGATAATGTTTCCATCTGAGGTTGACTTGCCTTCTTTGGGCTTTCAAAGGTTACCCGCCTCAAAACATGCCTTTTTGGGCGTGAATTTTCGGCGTGATCTTGGACTTCAATGCGCAAATTGGTGCGCGCAGCTGCCTTGAGGTCTTTGTCATGCTGGAGGTGATGGCGACCCCCAGTATGTTGAGTCGTTCTGGGCTTCTTCATCGGGCCCAAACGCTCGTGAATTGGAGCTTTGCCTCTCACGTCAGGAATTGGACCGAGGCGCTCCAAAATTGGTTTCTTCTTGCGGGATGACTCTGCATGATCTCCCGGAGAAGTTATTGGGATTGACGGCGACTTTGGTTGACTCGCCGGAGTTTGACCTTCCTTAGAAGGCTGCACTGGTTGCTTTTTGGCCTGAGTCGCCACTTCAGACTTAGGCTTCCAGACTTGTCGTGTTGGTGGTGGCTTCTTCTCCACCTCCTTTTGCAGCTTTCTACGGGCTTCCTGAGCTTGAGCCCGTGCCTGCGCTGACATCGCGCGGCGCTTGCGAATGCGCTCCTCGAGTGTCGAACGGTTCCGTTTGACGCGGACCCATTCTTTCTTTGGCGGCTTGGAAGAGTCGCCATTCATTGGTGGTTGAGGCTGTTTGCCTCTTCTGTTCTTCAACTCCGCGTGGTAGCGGAATCCGTCCGTAGACTCCATCGCCTTAGCGAATTGCCGCGCAAGGCGTTGACGACGCCTCTGGCGGGCTCTCTTTGAGAGAGTCACAACGCCCTGAACAGTAGAGGCGTTGGCGGGAGTTGGGTTGACCTGATTGGAGGTCGGTGGAACTTCATTTGACGCAACTTCGGCGTCAGTTGGGTTGAGAGCTTCGTGGGCTTCCCGAGCAGCTTCAAACCAACGAGCTTTTCTCCCGGAGGAGAACTTCTTGGACTTGCGGGGGGAGATAGAGCCGGACGAGGACACGTACTCCTCGAACTTGGCTTGGTCGAACTCGTACTCGACCTCCTCCACGACCGGGATTGCAATCCGCGGCTGCGACGCATCGATCTCGTTGGCGAGATCGTCGGCTCCCACTGTGGTCGCCAGATTGTTCGCGTGGAAAACTGTTTTCTTTTTCATTGATATGATTGTCATCTTGGGTTACAAAGATCCGGTCTTTTATAGATCCGGTTACAACTAAATCAAAGAAAATAAAGAAAAATTACAACTCTCCTCTGTGAACAAATCACGAGCTCCTGTTTTGCGGTCGCTCGCTTTGGTGGGTTCTTTGCCTGCGCCGGGGTTAATCCGTGGACCACCGCGCGATCTAGATCCGGTCGGATCTACACGAGTATGCGGGTATTATTCCACGAAGGGAATAATAGCCGGGAGGGATTAATCCACCAAGGGAATAATCGCTCAGATCTCGAGATCTAAGACCAAGCTTAGATCTGGAGTGTAGTCTCGTGTAGATCTCAGATCTGTTCTTTCTTCCTCTCGAGATCCTGCCTTTTCTGACGTGGATGGTCGCCGAGGATCAGATCTGAATGGTGCAAGTCTTCTGGTCTTCAAGCTCCGAGTTCACTCTTCAATCCGGCAGAGTTTCGGCTCTTGAAAGTTCGACCCCTGAAAATGAACATCTCTAGGCCTATTTATAGGCTCTCAGGACAGTGGCTGCAAAAAGGGAATTGTCGGCCACCTCTGGCCACTGTCGGCCACCTCGGGCCACTGTCGGCCACCTCGGGGTGGCCGACACTGTGCCTAGCCACCTTGGGGTGGCTCGGCTCATGGCCGAGCCACCCCAAGGTGGCTCGGCCACCGAGCCACCCCGAGGTGGCTCGGC
>NC_033800.1:112317964-112320794 GCF_001876935.1 Asparagus officinalis
AGGAATTTTCCGCTGGACATTCCAAGGAATGATTTAGTAGGGTTCATCTTCAATTGATGACTCCGCATGAGATCGAACATCGTCTTCAAGTCTTTGATGTGATCTTCTTTGTTGCGGCTTTTTACAACCAAATCATCAACGTAGCACTCAACTGTTTTCCTGAGATGTTCTTGGAAAATCTTAGTCATCGCTCGCTGGTACTTTAGACCGAATGGCATCACCGTGTAGCAGAATACACCGAGGGGCGTTCTGAATGCTGTATGCTTCTCGTCATCTGGGTGCATCTTGATTTGGTTATATCCTGAGAAACCATCCATAAAAGACATTCTCTCAAATTCGCATGTATTATCAATAATAACATCCGTGATTGGGAGAGGAAAATCGTCTTTTGGACATGCCGTATTCAGGTCCCTGAAATCAATGCAAATCCTGATTTTACCGTTCTTCTTCATGACTGGAACGATATTGGTGTATTCGGCTACGTTATTGGAGCACGGACTAGTCAATGAATAAGCTCGAGGCATCACATGCTTTCCCGGCGTTGTATTTGGCTACGTTATTCGGCTACGTTATTCGAGCTTTCCGGTTTGTCTTTTCCAATCGGGCGACTGAAACGAGACTGCTTCGGATTCTGCACCTCCTGGGGATTCTTCTCTTTCGGTTTATTCACCGGCTGGGGTCGAGCTTCTTCGCCCGGTGTAGGACCAATTAACTCCTCCTTCTCCGTGAGAGTTTTGGCTGGTCCCCGTTTATTCACCCCCTGCTCACTAGGTGGTGGATAGTTGTAGTGATACTCATTTCCGCTTCGGGTTGCCAAAACTTCTTGCTCTTCTTCAGAGAGCGGAAAAGCTAGGATTCTTTCGTCATCTTCTCCTGGGATAGCAGAGACTCCGCAGCAAGACTTTCCTTTCCCTTTGGACTTCTTCTTGGATGACGACCCGGCCCATTGTTCATCTTCAATCAGGTCGGGGTGAACCCAGAGGATTTCGCCGTTTGGAGCTGTATGTGGCACAAGTCCTTTTTGGCGCTGTCCATGCGGGTCGTCGTTTACTGTTTTCATTCCCACTTTGGTGAGCGTTTTGGTTCAAACCACGCCGTGGGCACTGATCCAAAACTGATTGAAACCGCGTTTGCTCCAACATTCTTGGACGGCTTCGGGGTTATGACGCCTACATCATTAGCGCCTGGATCTTGTCCTTGAGGTGGTAGCATGATCTCGTAGGGTGGTGGACCGCTCTGTGGTACGCGCAGTACTTTGGATCCGTCACTTTGCTGGCCCCTTCTTGATCCACGATCGCCGGCAACTGGATCTTGTTGTTTTCCAACAGGTATTTGAAGATGCCGGGAACTTCGTCATCCTTGAAGGAGTACACTTTAGGAAACCTCGGCTCTGAAGATTTCTGCTTCTGAGGCCGTTGTTGCCATTGCCCCCGAGCTTGTTGTGGTGCTTGTTGCGGCTGCTGCTGTTGCTGTTGCTGAAGTTGCAATTGAAAGGTTTGATTAGCATCGACTGTATTAGCGTGTGCCTTACCTTTCCCTCGTGGGACGAAATTCTGTTGTGGAGCATTCGTCGCCTGTTGGCCTCTCTCCGCCTTCTTCCTTCTTACATGTCTTGGACGGTGCTGTCCCCATTGCTTCCAACACGTCCAGTGCGAGGTTGTTGTGGCAAGTCTGGAGGATGAATTCCTCGGTGATTGGGTCCCGACAGTTCATCGCCTTGTTCCGGAACCTCTTGACGAAGGTGTCCACCAATTCTCCGTCTTTCTGCTTCTCGTCCAGCAACGATCCGATGGATATCTCTGTGTCATCGTAAAAGAAGTTGGCGAGGAACTTGGTTTCCATGTCGTCCCAGCTGTTCACACTACCTGGCTTGAGGCGGCGATACCAATCGAAGGCGGCTCCGCGAAGAGGGCCGACGAATGACCGCACCATCAGAGGCTCATTACCGGAGATTACCCCCAAGTGTGATTTGAAGTAAATCAAATGGTGTGATTTGAAGTAAATCAAATGCTGAGTGGGTGAACCCATCCCATTAAACGGCGTGAAGTTAATTAGATTGAACTTCGCCAGATATGGGATTGATTCCCACTCTCTTGGGTATGGACAAGGAATGCCCGTCTTTTTCATCTCTTGAGCGGAAATCAATGTATTGATTTTGCTCTCGAGATTTTTAATTTTCAAATTTTCGTCTGTGTTTTCACTAGCATTCTCGTTACCACCCCCTGCATTGACAGGAGGATTATTGGTATTACGAGCTTCATTCGTATCCTCGTCTTCGAGATTAACCGGGTTACGACGACTTGGCTCGCCTTGCTGGTTCGTCAATGCCTGGATTTGCTGGTCATGCATTTCTCTCATGTTCTGCATGGCCATCTGCATTTCGAACCTGAAGGTTTCCTGTTGCTTAGCTAAGGCATCTTCAAGCATTTTGGCCACTTGCTCCGCACTTATCATAAGTGCCTCGCGGGGTTGTCCCTCGCTGGACACCGTATTATCTGATGCAACCGCGGAGCCAGCATCAGATTCTTCATCCTCTGAAGGGAGTCTTGTCCGAACCCTACCGTAGGTTGTTCGCTTGATAGTTCCGGATTACAGACGGGTTCTAGGCCGGGATACTTTCAAAATCGATTCGAGATTGTCCCGCGCCGAAGTCCCTCTGCTGGTCATGTTGGTGGTGACCCTCGGAAATTCTCCCTCTTCAACCATCGTTTTTCTTCGTCGGAAACGCCTAGGCCTTGGTTTCGGCATTTCAGTACTGAGCCTCTCGAAAACTAAAACTCGTTCGGGGACCGCCTTGATGCAGCTGCATTCAGACAATACTGCCCGAATG
>NC_033800.1:112321794-112354991 GCF_001876935.1 Asparagus officinalis
AGAAATTCAAGAATCGCAGCTTCAAGCTTCAAATTCCAAACAAACGGTCAGACAATAAATGCCAGCACCGGAACCCCTACCAGGCATTCTACAAAGCCACTGAATAGGACCTGAGGAATTGAAGGAATTCCAGAACAGAATGTCATTCCAGAGCTTCCCGCTATACACGACTTGAAGGTTGGGGCAATCACATCCAAAGTATTCCAGACTCTTCTATAAAAGAATGAGACTGAAAATTACTTTTGAGCAGGGGTATCTGTAGGCGTATAAAATTGCCTATAGGTCCTTAGCACAGAATCGACGCGATTTAACAAAACGCGACACCGGCGACGTATCCAAAACAGATCGTTAATCCGCACCCGAAGCCAATACGACAGCGCCGACGAAGCCGGATAAGGCAAGGCCCTACGAAGCCCGAATGAACCGGCACTGTAAACAATGAATGGATCCACTCACGTGCGCGGAATTCAGCAACGCGGTTGCATTCATCAATGAGTCATTCAACCAAATACAGACTCGGACGAATCGTGATCGAATCGGAAATCAAGCTTCGACTTGAACTCAGAAGTGCGACTTACTTTCCTAATCAGGAATCGGATCAACCAAATCGAATCTGAACAAGTCAACCACACAACCGAGTCGAAGTCTCAATCAAATCACGAATAATCGAACCCCGAATGACGGGGGAATTCCCGAACCACGAAACGAACACATATCCCAAACCCGGGGACTCGCGCTTTGAACCGAGCGCCACCCCAAGGGTGGCTCGGCACCAAGCCGAGGCCACCCTTGAGGTGGCTCGGTAGTCCGAGCCACCCCAGCGGCTGGGCTCGGCGAGGCGAGCCACCTCAGGGTGGCTCTGCCAAGGCCGAGCCACCTCAGGGTGGCTCGGCAAAGCGAGCACCCTGATGGTGGCTCGGCCAAAGCCGAGCCACCCAGGGTGGGGCTCGGCAAGGGCCGAGCCACCCGAGGTGGGCTTCGGCTCTGGCGGCCACCCTGGGTGGCTCCGCGCCGATGGCCGAGCACCCATGGGTGGCTAGGCCTGTTCGTGCCCAAGCCACAGTTTCGAGTGCCTTATAAGAATAGGCCTTTGTGCTCATTTGTTTGAGGGGTTTGGAAATTGTGCCGAGAGAGGCGAAGCCCTGCTTGGATTGAAGACTCAGATCTAAAAAGGATCACAACTTTGAAGGCTTGGCGAGACTTGCGACCTTTCAGATTCCCCGGTGTCGGCGATCACCAACGCAAATAAGGCAGGAGTCGACGAGGATTGGATTTTGAGATCTACACGACTCACACTAACGCGATCTAAGCTTTGGTTTGCTTAGATCCCGAGATTCGCAGCGGGTTGTTTCCTTGCGTGAAACAATCCCTCCGGCTATTATTCCCATTGGTTGGAATATTACCCGTTCATATGTGTAGATGCCGACGCGGATCGAGATCACGCGGTGGTCACGGCAAATAACCCCGCGCAGGAAAGAACCCACCAAGCGAGCGACCGCAAAACAGGAGCTCGCGATCTAGTTCGACAAATAAGGAAAAATTGTAATCTTTACTTTGGTTTTCTTTAGATTTTTCATTGTAACCGGCATCTTTTATAAAAGAACTGATCTTTGTAACGCATAAAGTTGTTAACTGAGGATAGCAATTGATTCAACAATGAAGAAAGACATAATTTTTCCTGCGAACAGTGGCCCTGATGTGGTTGATGAAGTTATCGTTGACAAGCCACTTTTTAGGCGGCGAGGCCGAAAGGACATCTCGACCCTTAACTTATTAGGATAAGTTGTTGGAACTGTCACAATGAAGATTCTGATTCTTTTCTCTAGATCGATAGTTCTCGCCTTCCCAATCTTACAAGAGTATCTTAGCTTCTAAAGAATTGATTCAAGAAACTTCTCCTCAAATTCCTCTACTCATGAAGTGATTGATCTGTGTAGCAACCTTAGGACTCATTCAAAGGCTAGTCCCTGGAGCGGTATCTATGAACATTTTACTAGGGGAGGATCACCCCTTCCTCAATTTACTTAGTTTGGTGTTAAAAATGGTAGTATGTTGGTGTGTAGATCAAGTGCCATTGAAGAATTGCCCAACACTGAAAGGTTTGTATTTTTGACAGATATGGGATGTCATCCAAGGCATAGGCATAGCGGTTTTGATCAAGGTCCCCATGTCTCAGCCTTCCATTCTGGGTTTGTATGGAGTGACTTGGCTTTTGATTCAATTATCTGTGCTAAAAGTGCAGCGCCGCTAGGCGTCCACATCGTTGTTGGCCTTCCCATCACTTTCGAAAAGACGGTGCATACTATCATGTGTTGGTGAGGAGTTTGCTAACCTCCCCAACTTGGTAATGTGCATATCGAGAGTCATCTAATTTTAGAGTGTTGTTAAGTTCATTTTTACCTGCATTTGTCTATTGCACCTGCGCGTTCATTGCCTTCTTGCAGCTCTAGATTACTTCAGCTTATGTTAATTTAGTCGCTCAAGCCCACTCCCTTGAATCAATTGTCTCGATTGCGTATCTTCCTTTTTATGATCTTGCTTGGAAGAATCTGGCTTCAATGTTCTTAGAGTTTGCTTTGTCGTCATTCAAATATTTTGTGTTGTATTAGTGGAACATCTTAGTTTATCCCTAGCTATTGTGTACATGCCCGTGCATTTGTCTTTGAGTGTGTTTTCTGAGGTGGCTACCTTCTTCTAAACCATGCCATTGTTGGTAATAGAGTAGGAGAATTTCGAGCGCTTTGAGGCTCCTCTTTGGCTTCAACTACCATAGTTGTTGTGCTTCTGGGTCGTCATGTTAGCAATAGCTGAACAGGGCTTCATCATCGAACTCATCTAGAATAGCTAGCCATGATTTGCGCTAAACTCTTCTTTATGAAGTTTGCCCTCCTTGGTTGATCTCCAGGATTAGCAAGAACTTGTTGCTTTACTCACCCCATGAATAAATTAGTGCCCCACCATTTGTGGTGGCATGGTGTTTGAGACAAGGTTGGAGTGGCTCCATTCTATGCTGCTTGGACACAAGAATGAAGATATCCTCGAGCGTTCAGTTGAGTCTAGGAGTAACATCCCACACCAAGCCCTGCAATGGCGGTCCTTTTTTGTTTGTGTCCAAGCACATAGAATGGAGCCACTTCCAACCTTGTCTCAACACTCATTGCCACCACAATGGTTGCCACTAGTTTATTCAATGGTGCAGCTAAAGCAACAAGTCTGCCTATCCTGCAGATTCAACAAGGAGGGCAACTTCAAAAGAACGAGTTAGCAAAATCTATGCGCTAGCCAATATTCTAGGATAGTTCTGATCGATGAATTCTCCTGCTTCACATTATTGCTAGACATGCACGACCCTAGAACACACAACACTATTGGCGTAGTTGAAGGCCAAGAGGAGCCTCAAGAAGCCTCGCATTTCTCCTACTCTATTACCAACAATGGCATGGTTTAGAAGAGGTAGCCACTCAGAAAACACACTCAAAGAAACAAATGCACGGGCATGACACAATAGTAGTGATAAAACTAATATGTTCACTAACAACACAAAAATATTTTGATGACGACCAAAGGCAAACATCTTAAAACATGAACCAGATCTCTTCCAAGCAATGATCATCAAAAGGAAGATACCAATCGAGACATTTGACTTCAAGGCAGTGCTTGAGCGACTAAATTAACTAACTGAAGTAATCTAGAGCTAGCAACGAGGCCAATGACCCAGGTGCATAGACATGATGCAGCAACTTAACAAACATCTAAATTAGATGGACTCTCGATATGCCACAATTACAATGAGGAGGTTACAAAAACTCCTTCACCAACCATGATTAGTATCACCTCTTTTCTAATAGTGATTGGAACCAACAACGATGCGTGGACCCTAGCGGCAGGTCCTGCACTTTATAGGCACATTTAATTGAATCAAAGCCCAAAGTCACTACCATCAACCAGAATCGGGAAGGCTGAGAATGGGGACTGATCAACCCTATCTATGCCTTGGATGGACATCCCATATCTGTCAAAATACAAACCTTCAGTGTTGCAATTCTTCAATGCCACTTAGATTCTGACACACCAACATATCTACCATTTTTAACACCAAACAGAAATTGGAGGAAGGGGTGCTTTTTAATCCTCCCCTATGTAAAATGTTTCATAAGATACCCTCCATGGGGATCATCAGCCTTTGAATTGAGTCTAAAGGTTGCTACACAGGATCAATCACTTCAATGAGGAGCATTTGAGGCCAGAAGTTTCTGAATCAAACTTCTTTTTAGAAGCTAAGATGCACTTCTTGTAAGATGAGAAGCCGAGAACTATCGATTCTAGAGAAAAGCATCAGAATCTTCATGACAGATTCCAACAACTTATCCCTATAAGTTAAGGGTTGAGATGTCCTTCGGCCTCGCCTTAAAGTGGCTGTCACGATAACTTCTCAAAACCACATCAGGGCCCTGTTCGCTCCTTCACTACGGGAAAAATTATTGTCTTTCTTCTATTGTTGATATCATGTATCTCATGTTAACAACTTTATGCCGTTTACAAAGATCCGGTCTTTTATAAGCATCCGGTTACAATGAAAAATCAAAGAAAACAAAAGTTAAAGATGTACCAATTTTCCTTATTTGGTCGAACTAATCGCGAGCTTCCTGTTTTGCCGGGTCGCTCGCTTTTTGGTGGGTTCTTTGCCTGCTTCCGGTCGGCTTATTTGCCGTGAACAGCCGCCCCGTGCATCTCGATCCGGTCGGATCTACACGATATGACGGTAATATTTCCACCAATGGAATAATAGCCGGAGGGATGTTTCACCAAGGGAAACAACCGCTCGAATCTCGGGATCTAAGAACCAAGCCTTAGATCCGGAGTGTGATCGTGTAGATCTCAAAATCCAAGTCTCTCGAAACTCCTGCCTTATTTTGGCCCGTTTGCGTGATGCGGCCGAGGCACGGATTCTGGAAAGTCCAAGTCTCCAAGCCCTTCAAAGTTGTGATTCTTTTTTAGATCTTGAGTCTTCAAATCCAGCAGGGCTTCGCCTCTCTCGGAAATTTCCAACCCCTCAAACAAATGAAGCACAAGGAGCCTATTTATTAGTCACTTCGAAACTGTTGGCCTTGGGCACGAATACAGGGCCTAGCCTAACCCATGGGCTGGCTCTGAGCCTATGCGTGCCGAGCACCATGGGTGGCTCGGCGCCAGAGCCGAGCCACCTCAGGCGTGGCTCTGGCCTTGGCCGAGCCACCCTGGCGTTGGCCTCGGCTTTGGCCGAGCCACCCTCAGGCGTGGCATGGCTTTTAGGCCGAGCACCCTGAGGTGGCTCGGCCTTGGCCGAGCCACCTGAGGTGGCTCGCGCCTTGGCCGAGCCACCCTGGGGTGGCTCGGGCTTACCGAGCCACCTCAGGCGTGGCTCTGGCTTGGGCCGAGCCACCTTGGGCGTGGCTCGCGTTCAAAGCCGAGTCCCCCGGGGTTTGGGTTGTGTTCTTTTCGTGGTATCGGATTCCGTCATTTCGGGTTCGATTATTCGTGATTTGATTTAAGACTTCGCACTCGGTTGTGTTGGTTGAACTTGTCCAGATATCGCATTTGTTGATCCTATTCCTGATTAGGGCCAGTAAGAGTCCACTTCTGAGTTTCAAGTCCGAAGCTTGATTTCCGATTCTGCATCACGAATTCTCCGGAGTCTGTATTTGGTGAATGACTCATTGATGAATCAACCCGTTGGCTTGATTCCGCACCAGTGATGTGGATCCATTCCATTGTTTACGCTGCGGTTCAATCGGCTTCGTAGCCTTGTATCCCGCTTCGGTCGCCGTGTTTCGTTTTGGCTTCCGGCCTCCCGTCGTGTGCGGCAATTTAACGATCTTGTTTGCGATACCGTCGCCCGGTGCCGGCTCCGTTTGTTAAATCGGCGTCGAGCTGTGCTAAGGGACCTATAGGCAATTTTTATGACGCCTACAGATTACCCCTTCCAAAGTATTTCAGGTCTCATTCTTTTATAGGAAGATGTCCTGGAATAGCTTTGGAGTGATTGCCCCAACCTTCTAGTCGGGTGTAACGGGACTCCTGGAATACTTCTGTTCTGGATTTCTTTCAATTCCTTCAGGCTAATTCAGTGCTTTGCTAGAATGCCTGTAGGGGTTTCGGCTGCTGCAGTTTATTGCTCTGACCGTTGTTGGAATTTGAAACTTGAAGTCGATTCTTATTTCTTGACTTTTTGGGCCTCGAGTTTGCCCTGCTTCAAACACAGAACTTATCATCGATTGACTGCGTTGAATTCTTCATCTATAACGCGTTTGTCTGGCCGTTGAGCTTCATTGCCGACGCCGTTGCTCCGGGCCGTTCCAGGTTCATTATGATTGGCTACCTGTTCGGGCATTTGACACAGTTTATACTCGTACGTCTATGCGCTGGAGTACACCACGGTTTAAGCTCTTAAGGAATTGGAGCATGGATCTTATCCCAAGGCTTCGTTGGATGGCTCGAGTCACGAGGGGACCAACTTCATAAAGTTGATGCGTCAATGACTCGCCATTAATTTTATAGGATTTTTGGGCAAATCCTCTCAGGCCATCACGGGTTTGATGCCGCTTTACCGACTACCGTTTGAGTCTGGGCAGCATGCGGATTTATCAGTAATCCGTTTCGCCCATGTACGTTTGTGCTAAGCGGAATGAACTCCCTTAGACTTCGTGCTATTGATGGTCGAATTACATAGACTTCGCCATTGTTACTGGGAATAGGCTACCCGGCGACGCGTGTTTAGGCGCTGACTTTAGGATTTTTGGCTAACCCAATCCTTTAACGGACTTTTGATTAACCTTTACCGACTACCGTTTGCAGTCGCGGCTAGCATGCGGATTATCGGAATCCGTTCCGCATGTAACGTTGTGACTAAGGCCGAATGAACTCCCTTAGACTTCGTGCTATTTGATTGCTCGAATGACATAGGACTTCGCCATTGTTTACGGGAATTTAGGCTAACCCGGCGAACACGCTGTTAAGGTGTTGGACTTATCCCCTACTGAGGCTTTGGGATAAAATACCCCAGAATCGACTCTGCGTTTTCTTTTTGTTCGGGGGAAGACTAAACGGCGACGCGTGTTAGGCTTGCGGCATAGTCCTTTCTTAGGATCGCCGGTATGCAATTCCCCATGCGTGCTAAGGCATGGATTCTGGTGTTATTATAACAACCTGTCACAATGTCGGAATATGCTGAACGGGTGTTCTTTTTTTAAGAACGGTTAAGAACTAACGGCAGCGCGTGTCAGGCGCAGACTTATCCCTGCCTTAGGATTCGCGGATAAACTTCCTAGGATGAATCCTTAAATTGATAAATTTCCGCCGAAAAGATCGGATTCGAAATGGGAAGAATTTTATATTCTATTTCCCGGTCTTCTTTTAGGGTTGAAGGCGAACCCGAAAACAAGCGAAGGAAGAATTTTATATTCTATTTCCCTGATCCTGGAAAGCGTTAAGGAATTTTTATATTCTATTTTCCAGCGAGGAAGAAACTAGAAGTGGGGTGTCCACTCCGAGAATTTCTGGAAAATTTAGAATAAACTTGCCTTGTTATAGGTATTGAGTTACCTAAACTTGAAAATGGGATCTTCGTTTTATCGAAGTGAAATTTCAACTTTGGGCTATAACCATGAAAGCTTTGAACCAAAGAGAAAGAAAGGAGTTTCTTTCGTTTTATCGAAAGCGAGAATCCGCATCTGAAAGGGGGACCTTCTTGGTCTATGGGGCAAAGAGTCAAGTAAGTGTCAGATGGACATTTTTGTGGACCAACTGTCATTTGAAACTGATACAGTGAGGGATTTTGCGTGGAGACAATGATTTCGGGTTATCTCTAAAAATATTAAGTGTAATTATTCTTCGAGGAAACTTCCCGGGCTATAAATGAGCTTATACCTGGAATGCTACTAGGCCGATCATACTTTTTCAGGAACTTCCCATTATTGCGCATAAATTGTGGCGCCCTCTTTGCAGTAATCAGGCGATTGCGCCGTTTGAATAGACTCCAGTGTCTTATGTACAAACGGTCCTCCCATGGGTTTCGGAGATTTACCCTTTCTTCTTGGAGGTGCAAATTATTGGTCGGCGAGCAGCGAGGACCAGATCTCCTTCCTTGAAGCTTCTCTGCTCTTGCTCTTTTGTTAAAAGCGCCTTTGACATCCGTGGCTTTGGTGAAACTCGATGTGTGTTGAGCCTCCAAACCGTTTTTCATCCAGCCTTCTCGAGTTCTTCGAGACTGTTTACTGATGTTGCTTCTTCTGGTTCGTCATTCTCAGATTGGCGAGACGTGCATCGAAGTGACGTGATTTGAAATCTCGTACTCCAAAAATAACTCATAACGAGAAATGACAATAATAAGAGGAAACATTTTCCGACAAAGTTGAAACGATGAATTTCTTATTCATTACTTACTACAGTGACTGCGGTTAATCCCTAAGGATACTACCACGTAATATCCTTTCGGGGACTTGCCCATTTATCCACCCCCAGCTTTCCTTGCCAAAACTGGGTTCGACATTATATCAGTTACGATGACTAGGTTATCCTTAAGAATATAAAAACTCTCAGGAACTTCCTGTCAATGCTAGGTAAATAGTTTAGACTCACTAACCTCTATACCTATTGGAGTATCAGGGAGCGTTAGTTTAACCTTTTTACGGTCGGAGGACATGAGCGCAGCCCAGTTATACTCATATACTCTTTGGAGTGTTAAGAAGCAGTTTATACTCTGTATACGGTCGGAGACAGTTTGGAATGCAGTTTATACTCTTATATACCGGTCGGAGTTTTGGGAAGCAGCTTTATACTCTTATACCGGTCGGCAGCTTGCCGCGCAAGCCGAGTTTATACTCTTATACCGTCGCGAGTTTTGCCCGTTTTATTTGGCATTACCTAGCGTTAATGACGCCCGGCTTCGACCAATCGGTCTGAATGCTATTCTTGCAGGAGTAAAGCAATCCTTTGGTGCGGATGAACGCACCCTTCTGTGCGATGCACAGTACTTTGTGCGGCTTGTCGTGTTATCACGCTTCCTCCTGATTCCGTAGATACGCGTGGTAGCCTTGATCTTGTATGCCTTCGAGCAGTCCGGATTCGCAAGCATGGTTTGCGAAACGTACTTCGTCCTTGAAGAGCGAATACTCTCTTTGGACTAGTCTCGGATCCGCAGTATTTTGCGTGCTCTTTTTCGGCATTGCTGTTGCTGACGCCTTGATTAGCACCACAGCAGCCTGCCAGGTTGCCTTGCCCTTACACGAGAGGCGCAAGTTGAGTTCCGAGGATTAGCCGTCGCACCGTAAGTTCCTCTCCGCTTTACTTCCTTCGGCAGTAAGCCGTTCGGCTTTGCTCCCTCGGACCTTTCAAGTCCTATCCACGGTGCTTAGCGACGGCGCTTTCCCATTGCCTTCCACCACGTCAGTAGCGCAAAATGTGTTGTTATGGCAGTCTGGAGGATGAATTCCTCCGTGAATTGGGTCTCGGGCAATTCAACGCCTTGTTCGGCAACCTTTTTGACGAACGTTTTCGACTAATTGACCCCCTCCTTTGTTCTCATCGAGCCCAACGCTTCCCTATGTCGAATAATCTCGCGTGTCGTCGTCGTAAAAGAAATTACGCGAGAACTTTGCCTCTATGTCTCCCCTAGTTATTCACGGCTCCTTGGCTTGAGGCCGACGATTACCAATCGAAGGCGGGCTCGCGAAAGAGTGCCAACGAATTCGTACCGCCACCCCATCAGCAGCGGCTCGTCCTTCCCAGCAGATTAGCCACCCTAGGTCGACTTTGACAATAAATCAAAGTGCTGCGTGGGGAACCCCATTTCCACGAACTGCGCGTTAAAGTTGATTAGACTAAAACTTCGCCCGGATAGGGCGAATTGCATTACCCATTCCCAATCGGCTATGGACAAGGGAATGCCCGTTTTCTTTACCTCTTGACCGGGACAGCTAACGCATTGATTTTACTCTCGAGGCTTTTGCATCTTCAAGTCTTCACTTGTATCCCCGTTGGCTATCCTCACTACCACCCCCTGCATTGACAGGAGGGTTATTGGCATTGTGCCAGCTCCATTCCCCATCCGTAGTGCTCCTTCTTCCTGAAACAACATGATTACGCGTGGACTTGGCTTCACCTTGTTGGCTCGTCTGAATAGCCTGCGATTTGTTGCTCATTGCATCTCTCTCATAGTTCTGCAATGGCCATCTCATCTCGAGCCTTGAAATTCTCTTGATGTTTGGCTCAGGCATCTTCTCGAGCATCTTGGCCACTTGTTCCGCGGCTTATCATGAATGACTCTGCCGGGGCTTCTCCTTCGCTGCGATACGCGTGCTTATCAGACGCAACCGCCCCCAGCAGCATAGCCATCTGATTCCTCATTCTTCTGAGGTGGACTTATTCGGACGCCTACCATAAGTCCCTAGTGCGCATGGCTCCGGACTGTATTCACGGCGCTTTAGACGCCGGGATTGATGTCTCAAATCAACTCCGAGGATCATCCGTGTTTGAAGTCCTCTTTGTCTTTGGTCACGATTGCGCGCGTGACCTTGGAAATTTCTCCATCTTCAACCACCGCTCTCCTTCGTCGAGCCGGAACGCTTAGGCCTTGGCCCTCTGCGCGTTTTAGTGCTGAGCGCTTTTTGAACACCGAAACTCTCTTCGGGGACTGCTTTGATGCCAGTTGATTCAGACAGTACTTACCCGCAATGTGAGCTTGGCACCATGGGCCACTGCAGTTTCGAGCCCTTGGAGGGCTTCTCTTTTTCTTGTTTTGCTTGCATACCTCCAGGCCACGATAGTACAACTCGCTCCATTTTTGATCGGAGTAACCTATCGCCGTGTTGCGCATGATTTCCCAGCGTTATAACGTTTTATTCGATCCTCGGTATGACAACGTCGGGGGGTTCCTATCTGAGAGCTAAACTGGCCTGTTACTTTGACTTCGAGAAGCGCACTCGCCCTACAGAAAACATGCCTTTTGAAGACATTGAATTTCCAGGCGTGCTCCCGAAACTTCGATTGCGCAAGGTAGCTGCCGCTTTGCGGTGCAACGTAAACTTCCTTTGCATGTGTAGGTCTAGTGTCGCACGCCCAGCATGTTATAGTCGAGCCTCTTCATCGCGGCCCGCAGCCGTTCATGGACTTCTCGTTGCGCTCGTCCGGCGAATTGCGACGAGGCGCTCCATAGAGTTGGACCTCCTTCCTCGGGATGCGATTCGGGAGGACTTGAACTCGTTTTGAAGTGCTGCTTAAAGCCGTCGATCCCTGCGCCGGCCTTGACTCACACTTTGGACTTTCGCCTCCATATTTTGTGACTATTAGTGGTGATTTTTTGGCTACTCCATTCTGCACCTTCTAGGGCTTTCTTGAACTTTGAAGCTCGTGCTTTGCTGCAGACGGTGCGCGGCGCTTTCTGAATGCGCATTCCCTCCAGCGTTGAACGCGTTCGGGTTATGACACGATCCATTCGTTCGTTGGTGGCTTGGCAGGAGTTTGCCATTCATTGGTTGTTAGAGCGTCGTTCGCCTTTCTGTTCTTAGATCCGGTGTTAGCTAACGCGATCCCCGTCCACAGTCATTCCATTGCCTTTGCCGATTTGTTTCGCAAGGCGCCTGACGTTGCCTTTGGGGGGCTCTCTTTTGAGAGAGTCACTACGCCCTTCCGGCAACGGCAAGATTCGGCCAGAAGCCAGTATCTGACCTGGCTTGAAGGCAGATGTCTCACCCCGATGCCAGCTTCGGCCCATCAAAGCGCGGCGAGAATCTTCTGTGCAGCTTCAACTTACTTCGTACCAACGCAGTTTTCTCTTGCGAAGCAGAGAGCTTTGGAGACTTGGACTTGCGAGGGGGAGCGTGGATTTGGACGAGGATGACAGATACTCCTCGAACTTTTGATGGTCGAATTCGCCTACTCACTCACTCCTGCGACCGGGCATCGGCGGTATCCCTACGCGCTGCCCGACGCGACAGGCCTTCGGCAGTAAAGCTTTAGGCTTCCCCACTGTGAGTCCGCCCAGATTGTTCGCCCAGCGTGAAAAAATTATGTCTTTCTTCATGTTGATATCATTCGCCTATCTTCAAGTTAACAACTTTATGCCCGTTACAAACATCCCCGGTCTTTTATAAGATCACGGTTACAATGAAAAATCAAAAAGAACAAGCAAAGTAAAGATTACAATTTTCCTTATATTGCTCGAAACTAAATCGCGCAGCTCCTGTTTTGCGGTCGCTCGCTTTGGTGGTGTCTTTTAGCCCTGCCGCGCTGGGCTTGATTTGCCAGTTGGACCACCGCGTGATCTCGATCGGTCGGATCCTTACACGATATCGACGGCGCCTAATATTCACCAACGGGAATAATTAGCCGGGGAGGAATTGCTTTCACAAGCGAAACAACCCGCTCGAATCTCGGATCTAAGAACCAGCTTAATCCGGAGTCGTGATCGTGTAGATCTCAGATCCAATCCTCTCGAACTCCTGCCTTATTTGAGCCGTTGGTGCATCGTTCGACGCACCGGATCTGAAAGGTCCAAGTTCCAAGCCCTTCAAAGTTGCCTGACATCTTTTTAGCGCATCTAGTCTTTCAATCCAGCCAGTGGCTTCGCCCTCTCTCCAAAATTTCCCAACCCTCTCAAACCAAATGAGCACAAAGCGCCTATTTTTAGGCACTCGAAACTGTGCCTTGCGCACGACAAACAGGGCCTAGCCAACCCATATGGGCTGGCTCGGCCATGAGCGAGCCACCCATAGGGCTGCGCTCGCGCCAGAGCCGCAAGCCACCTCAGGCGTGGACTCGGCCTTGGACCAGCCACCCTGGCGGTCGTCTCGGCTTTCGGCGAGCCACCTCAGCGGTGGCTCGGCTTTGCGCCGAGCCACCCTGAGCTGGCCTCGGCCTCGGCCACGAGCCACCCTGCAGGTGCCTCGGCCTGGCCGAGCCCACCCTGAGCGTGGGCTCGGCCGTTTGCGGCCGATGCCACCCTGGGGTGCCTCGGCTTACCGAGGCCACCTCAGGCGTGGCTCGTGCTCTGCGGCCGAAGCCACCTATGGGGTGGCACTCGTCAAAGCCCGAGCTCCCCGGGCGGTTTGCGCGCTTGTGTTCGTTTTTTCGTGGTTCGCGATTCCTTCAAATTCGCGCGTTCGATTATTCGTGATTTGATTTAGACTTGCACTCGGTTGTGTGCGTTGACTTGTTTCAATATACCGTATCTTGTTGATCTGATTTTTCCTGATTAGGCAGTTAAGTCCACTTCTTGAGCTTCAAGTCCGATCAGCTTGATTTCGATTTCGATCACGCATTCGCTCGCAGTCGCTATTTGGTTGAATGACTCAATTGATGAATCAAGCACCGTGGCTTGATCCGCCCGTCGGTGCAGTGCGATACCATTCCATTGCTTGTACGTGCGGTTCATCGGCCTTTCGATAGCCTTGTTATCCCGCTTCGTCGGTTGTTCGTTGCCGTTTCAGTGCTTGCCGATTAACGCATCTTGTTTGCGATACGTCCCCGTGGTCCGTTTGTTAAATCGGCGTCGAGCTGTGCTAAGGGACCTATAGGCAATTTTATACGCCTACAGGCCCACATAGTTGTTTTGATTTCAAACTCATGGAAGGACCAAATCCAGCAAACAAAAATGATAGAGGACATGATTGTCCAACTCAGATAGCTCCTAACTAGGGATGTCAAATGGGTGGTTTTGATTGGGTTGTGGTTGGGTCATAAATGGGTGGGCACATTTATGACCACTTGACCATTTATGATCCATTTAGCATTTGCTAAATAAGTCTCTTCTCATCCACCCATTTACTAAATGGGTGGTTCATGGATGACCAAATAACCCATTTAGTTATGATGCTTTTATATATATGTAATTTTTGAGGATCTACTAGCAAACTTTCAGGGGATTTTCTGTAAAGTGTAAACTTACAGGGGGTTTGTGATAAACTTTTAGGGGGTTTTCTACAAACTTTTAGGGGGGTACTGCAAACCTTAGCTTCAATTAGAAGCAAGCAACCAGCGAAGCAAGATAGGAGTTTCAAATTCAAAGCAAGAACCAGTGATTGAGTTCCGCCAATTGAGATCCTACTCTTATTAGTAGGTATTTTAGCTTCAATTTTCCAGGACAACACTTTCTTGTAGATAATATATCCAACGACAAATTAAAAGAGTAGGAAAATATAAATTACCAAAATTTACTCTTGTTCATGTTCTCAAGGAGGGAAAAGAGATACTACAACTATCGAAGCTAACAGTTTTGATGCCGAAAGTCAAAACTTAAATAAACAATTAACTATTTCAATTCGAACTCAGCAATTTCTATCTAACAGAACTTCAAGTAAAAATGGAATCAACTCAAAAGTGGTTTTCACTCCCAGCCAGTGGCAACAAGTGCAACTTCCCACCTAGCAGCTGGAATGCCGGCATGAGGAACAGCAGCAGAAAGACCTACTGGCGGAGGGGCCGCAACATCCCATCCATCAGCTGCTATTGGAGCTGTTCATGTAAAGAAAAGAAAAAAAACCAAAGAATAAGCAAAATATCATCATTGGAGGTCCTATAGAAAGTAATAAACTGATTATTACATAGCAGAAATGGAACCTTTAACAAACTGATTGAGGCATATTTCAGACAGGATGAAATCAAGATTATTAGTGTTCGGAAGTGCAAAAGGAAGCAAATAATCAAAGACCAGCGACACCCATACAATCGTACTAATTATAGCCTATAAGACCCTTTCTTTTACTTCAATCACCCAAACATCAACCATGAGAAAAAACATGCATATATATTACTCACTCTAATAATGCAACTAGTGAGGTTTGTGATTATTCCTGACATTTAAAAAGAGACCAAAACAAGTAAGATTTACAAGTAAAATCCTATCATGTAAAGAGGTTGGCTGTTAAGCCTTAATGAGTCCAAATAATTTTAGATGCGGGATGTTGGATAGGTAACATGCCTAAAGGACTCACCGATAATCCTATCATGTAAAGAGGTTGGCTTTTAAGCCTTAATGAGCCAAAAATATTTTGGATGCGGGATGTTGGATAGGTAATATACCTAAAAGACTCACCGATAATCCTATCATGTAAAGGGGTTGCCTGCTAAGCCTTAATGGGTCCAAAGCATTTCGTTTGCGGGGTGTTAGATAGGAAACACACCTAAAGGACTCATTAGAATCCTATCATGAGAGAGGATGACTCTTAAGCCTTAATGAGTTCAAAGCATTTCGGATGCAGGATGTTTGATAGGAAACATGCCTAAAGAACTCATCTATGCATGAGTGGAGATTTGGCCGTTTCTTATGATGTCTTGTGGAAAGATACCTAGAGCCCTAGTAGAAATCAGGACATGCACAGGGCCATAAATATGCAAATCAAAGGCAAATGTGGTTCAAAGTGAAAACTACCATAGATGAGTTTGATCTTGTGTGATCGCTAGATTTTAGATATGTGCTGGTTCAAGTCTCTACTGTTAGATAGAGGGGGGGTGATTAGGGTCTTATGCTAATCTAATCCGATTAAATGCCAATTAAAATTAATTAATAAGTTATCCTAGCAAGTATGAAATACAACAATGTATATGAGCTAGGATAAGCAATATGAACAACAAGATATATCCTAATAAAGAGATATATATAATGTATGTGCAAGGATATATAAACTCAAGGGTAAACAATCTAAACTAGATAGTGGGCAATATAATCAACAAGTAATATACAAAGGCTATATAAGGTATGAACATAAAAGTAAGTGCGCCAATGCAATCACAAACAAACAATATGATTACGGAGTTCGGTCCCCACGACCTACGTCTCCGCTCCTCACCTCGAGGAGATCTCCACTATCTCAACCGGGTATTCTACGTTCACCCGAACAACGTTTACACCTCACAATACAATCACTATGCAATCATACCTTACACACTGAGTGTTGGTCCTAGCCCGTGTCCTCCTCCTCAAGTGCTCGGTTACAACCTCTCCCTAGGCACGTCAACCGACGCCACTCCTCTTGGATTCGACCCCGTCTCTCACCACACACTTCTCTCGGTGTACAAGTGTATTACAAGTGAATCCTCACAATTAAGCACAATATAAATCAATTGATTGTTCTCTAAACAAGGTGAGAACTCAATTAAGCTCAATCTCAATGTCACAAACCCACAACCCTAAATTATACTATGAATGTAAATACGATAAGCTCAATAGGTTGTGTGTGAACAAAGAGTATCAATAAAACAATTAAACTAAACTCAAATATAAATCTAGCTTATGGAAATTATAATCAAAATAATAAATTGCTAGATGAGTTTAGAAACACTTCTCTAAAGATGACAAGAGAGAGGGAGAAGAATGAAGCTCAAACACCAAAGGATGATCTCCACTTGCTCTTGTGAAATTGAATTCACAAACTCAAACTCTTGTAAATGCTTAAAAGCTTTTTAAACATACACTAAACCCTTAAACAAAACTCTTTAAACTTGTTTTTAAAACTCTCTTAAAAACTTCTTTTCATATTTTTTTTGTTTTTCAAAAAGATCAGCAATGGGGTATTTATACCCTCTAAAAAACTCAGCCAAAACCCCAAAACAAATGACAGAAGAGTCCCCAGAAGACAGCTCAGAAAAATAGCCGTTAGTGTCTAACGGATCTATTGGCGGTCGACCGACAGAACGTTCGGTCGACCGAAAGAAAGAATTCGGTCGACCGACGGAAAATCCGTCCGACCCGAGCCAGACAGTCTGAAAAAAACAACGAAACAAGCAGAGACTTCGTCGGTCGACCGGTGCGGTCGACCGATAAAAAAATTGAGCTTTCGGTCAACCGCACCGCGTCGACCGACAAAATCTCCTGGAGCCAGTGACGGCTGAAAATATGAGCGGTCGATCGGATCGGTCGACCGAAAGTCTGATACATGAAGAAATGAAGTAAAAAAGCTGATTTGCAGATTTTAAAACCCTGTTTAAAAATATCAAATAAATTCCAAAAAATGTAAAACTTTGGGGAATGATTGTAGACATGATAATAAACATGCTACAGTGATTGGTTTTCAGAAAGGACTTCCCAAATGTAAAATATCATCATTTTGCAAGGAGGTCCAAAACACGAAAATATAAACACATGAGTTTTGATATTTTAGCTAAACCATGTTTTGAAACAATACAAAATGATTTTATAGACTTAATAGAAGATGTAAACTATTGTTATGAAGTCTATAAATAATGAATATAGTATTTTATCAAAATACACATATAATACACTAAAACATGATTTCAAGGATCTAAATAAAATTGATATTGATGAAATCATATAAATGTATTAAGTATGAAACAAAAATATGTTTTCCAATTGTATTCAATTGTTTCATAGTAAAACTTGAAAACTATCAAACCAAAACATATATGTATATATATAACTATATATATACAAAAACCAAAACGTGTATGTGTGTATATGATTGAGCTTAAAGTACTAACACACATAATATAAATTCCTAAACTAAATTACCCAAGCAATGTAAGCTTGACTTGGTACACGTTGTGGATGAAGCTTGAACTTGATCTTTAACTTTGAATTGCAAGGCTTCACTCCACTATTCCGCCAACCTCCTCTTGATATGATCGTATAGGCTCAATCCATCCAACCTCCAATAACGTTGTTTGTCTATAATAAATAAGAAAACACAAATACTAGACAAACAACATTAGTGGTAAATTGTTTGTTAAACATCATCAAAATAAGAAGGCCAACATCTACGACACCATGCATCTATCTTCTATTCAGTTGGCCTAAGGGGTATTCAAGTCCTTGCGACATCTACCTTATGCACAACGATTGAAACAACGACATCATTACATGACACTAGTTTAAAAATTTGTGGAGGATTGTTGGATTTTTTGGTCAAAACCGCTTTTCAAAAAAATAAGTTTTCAAACTATATATATTAACTACAAGTACTTTTCATAAATGCTTAGTAGCCTAGTAGAAAGTTAATGTTTTGGTGTTTTAAAAGGTCTCTTGTTCTAGGCTTGCCAACGGCAAGCCGAAAAATATTTTATTTTATTAATCCCTCATAAGTTCTAGTGGGTCGTGGGCCGTGGGCCGTGGGCCGTGGACCAATAGGCTGAGGATCAGAGCTAATCGGGCTGAGGCGCTAAGTAGCATTTTATTAGTGATGCGGCATAATTATGTACCAAAATTGCAAGTGCACAATTGATCAAGTTATAGTATAAAAAGTTATCGATACCACGAGGAAGGTGATTTTAAGAGATTATTAAAATAGGTTCTTATATTGTGTGCATGACAAAAATAGAATTAAAGAATAAGTGTGATTGTGATGAGTGATTATTGTGAATTTATGCAAGAGACAATAAATTGAAGTTTAGAGAAAAGAAATAAGAATCAAAGAATAAATGAAATCATAAGGGAAGAAAGAAGAATGAATAAAATTAAGAAGTAAAATCAAGAATAAAAAGAAAATTCAAGAAAGTCAAGATGGAGGATTCAATTAAGATATGAGAAACCTAGAATTTAATCCACTAGCTAATCTCAATTACAAAATACAAACTGTTCTTTTTTTATCAAATTTCAACTTAGATTTATTAAGCATAGACTATCAAATCATTTAAGGAAAGTATAACCTATCAAATTATCATCTAAGTCAATATTACTATTCATGATAAGAACAACAACAAGATAGTAATCCTAGAATTCATAAGCATAACCTATCAAACCATTTAAGATAAGCATAGATTATCAAATTCATCTTCTACCAATTAGTTTTCTAGTTGATTATTCTAAACATGAACATTTTAAGTGTAAGAGAATAATCCATACAATATAAAGGAAATTAGACTAGTTTCATACAATTCTATGATTCCTACAAGAATTAATTTTACATATTAAGAAATAAAAACAAGAAGAAAAAGAACTAATTATAAAAATAAAAAGAAAAGAAAAATCTAAACTATGAACAAGAATTAAATCTAACTACAAAGAATTAAAATCTAAACTACAAAATAAATTACAAAAATTAAATGCAAGAAAATAAATCCACTCTACAATTTAAAGTGCAAAAAGAAATAAAAAGATAGGAAAATAAATCTACACTACAAGTATGAATGTAAATCTAACTAATAAGTAATAATAAAGAAATTACTAAAAAGAAATAAAAGAGGAAAATAAAAGAAATGCAAACCTTCAAATTGCTCTTCATCTCCATCCTCATCATTCAACAAAGAGGAGAAAAGACAAATTTAAAGTGAAGAAAAATTATTATTATTAATTATAATAAAAGTTATAATTTTTGGAAGGCCTTCTCAATTAAGAGTAGCCCTCCTCTCCAAATGGAGTTACAAAATTTTTCACACCTCTAACCCCTCACTCTCTACCCTTATTTATAGTAAACATCAGTGAATGAGAATTATTAGATTAAAATCTTATCCAAAAATAATAAATTTTAGCCCTTAAATCGTAACAAACTGTACGTCAGTATCGATACCAGCATCGATAGGGGTATCAATGCTGGCATCGATGCGGGTATCGATGCTAGTATTGATACGGGTATCGATGCTGGTATCGATACCCAGCCTTCTCTTGTTGCTGTCCGAGCTTCTCTCTTGTTCTTGGACTTGGGCTTTTGGGCTTTTCCATTTCTTCTTCTTTTTAGCTTTGGGTTTTTGGATAACTTGGCAATTGATTTTCCAATGGGCTTCTTTGCTTCATTTATTCAAGGGGTTTTTGTTGAGAGATGAGATTTTTGGGATTTATTTTTCATTAACCTGCATTTAAAGATAAAAATAATTATTAGTGGTATATTTATTCATGTAAAATAGATAATGAGGGTATAAAATTATAATAAAATGTGATTGTCAAATATCCCAACACCTAAACTTTTGCTAGTCCTCTAGCAAAGAAAATAAAAAGAAAATCCTAACTTACTTTCGCAGGAATCGCGGTTGTATTTAGTGCATACAACAAGTCTTTAAACCCCTAGGTTACCTTAGTGGACGAGTTGTAGTCTCGTGAGGGTTTGCAGTGAATATACCCATAAAATTCGATCAACTTGCCAAGTTAAATAAGTCAGTAAATAACTAATTTTCTTTGATATATTTAGACATTCTAATTAAAGCTAGTTAATAATCAAGAAAACATTTTTATATACAACTCAAATGTAAATCTCTTAGAAAATCTTTTTCATTATAGCAATACAAACCAAGTCAAATCTTAGAGATTTAATTCATAAGTTTTAAAAAGAACATGCTAACTCTTTGTTTTAAATAACTTTCAAGTCTCTTGATCAAAAATTATTTTTCCAGACCATATATACAAAACAACAATATATAAAAAAAATGGTTAGTGTTATAGATATATATGTATATAATTTTTTTTTCACTCTCTAATTCTTGGTGATTGTTTTCTATTTTAACAGGTTTTCTAAGTAACCATTTAACGAGTTTTAGGCCAATGAATCCTAACCCAATTGGGCTTAGGTCATTAAGTATAGAAATACTCATTTGGCTTAATTACTTAGTCAACTTAGACTTTATAAGATAGAATCACCTTGAATTTAAGAGTTTTTTTTCTTTTTTTTGTGCCAATTTTTCGCACTCTTCTTTTATAAGGTTAGTTTTTTTAATATATATATATGTGTAAGTATATATAATCTGAAAAAATGTGTAAATCAAGATAACTTGAAAAAAAATATTTTCAACTCTAAGTTAAGCATGCAAAAATTTCATTATTTTTAATTAAAAGTCTAAGGTAAGACTTGAGTAACGTATACTAGTTAAAAAAATCATTTCTTAAGAATCTTATTTAGAGTTATCATAAAAGGTGAACTTGAGTATGTCACTAACTAGGAATTAGAAAATTTAAAATCTATCAATTAGATCAATTATTACTTAACTCTATTAATTTGGCAAGTGAAAATATTTTTATAATTTAAATTTTTTTTAGAAAAATGAAAAAATGCAACTAAAAAGGTAAAATAAAGAAAAAAAAACTAATTCCTACCCCCACACCTAAATTTTGCATTGTCCTCAATTCAAATTTGCTGATGCACAAAGTAAAGCAGATAAGACTTGAAGAACTTACATTTGTTCGGTCGACAATGATGATAAGGATTTGCAATTACTGTTAGTATGAGGATGAAGAAATCAAATAAGAGAGAAAAATTGTAATTATTTTTTTTCATTTAATTAATTAATTAATTAATTATTTATTTATATTTATTTTTTTATAGATAATGTGGTTCATGAAGAACCAACACCTCTTCCTCTCTGAGTGTAGAAAATTCTAAAAATGATTTTAGACGTTGACCATTTATTTTAAAAATGATATTATTTTTTGGATTTTCTATCTCGACAGCCCCATGTGAAAAAACTTGTTTGACAAAAAATGGACCTGTCCATCTTGATCTCAATTTTCCAGGAAAAGATGCAATTTTGAATTGTACAATAAAACTTTCTGTCCTGGAGAGAAATTTTTTCGTAAAATTGATTTGTCATGAAAAATCTTGGTTTTTTCTTTATAAAATTTTGAGTTTATGTATGTATCATTTTGAATTTCTTCCAACTCAATTATTTGGAGCAATCTGTTCTTACCCGCCGAGTTTGAGTCAAAGTTTAACTGTTTTATTGCCCACATTGCTCGATGCTCCAACTCCACTAGTAGGTGGCAAGCTTTTCCAAACACTAGTCTGTATGGTGACATCCCCAAATTTACCTTGAAAGCTATTCTATATGCTCACAGAGCATCACTACAAACCAATCTTTTCTGTTATGATTAACTGTTTTTTCTACGATTTGTTTGATCTGCCTGTTTGTGACCTCTACTTGTCCACTGGTTTGGGGGTGATAAGGAGTTGACAATTTGTGTGTGATTGAATATTTCCTCATCAAAGCTTCAAAAGAACGGTTACAAAAATATATACCGTTGTCACTGATGATTGCTCGGGGTACTCCAAACCATGCAAAAATGTTCTCTTTCAAAAACTTAACAACGACCTTGTTGTCATTAGTTTTGCAAGCTACCGCCTCAACCCATTTTGACATGTATTCAACGGCTACTAGAATGTAAACATTTCCAAAGGAATTTGGAAATGGTCCCATGAAATCGATACCCCACAGATCAAAAGTTCAACAGATAAGATGGGTTGTAAAGGTATCATATTTCTCCTAGTGACTTTCCCTAAACGCTGACAGTGGGTATAGGTTTTGCAAAACTCGTATGAATCCTTGAAAAGAGTGGGCCAGTATAGCCCAGATTGGAGAATTTTTTTAGCTGTTTTTCTTAGCCCAAAGTGGCCCCCACATGCTTGCTCATGACAAAAGGATAGAACACTCCTAGTTTCTTTAGTGGGAGCACACTTCCTAAAGATCTGATCAGGACAATATTTGAACAGATATGGATCATCCTAGTAAAAGTATTTTACTTGGGAGAGAAAATAGGATCTATCCTGTTTGGACCAATGAGAATGGATCTGGTTCATGACTGGGATCTATCCTGTTTGGACCAATGAGAAGGGATCTGGTTCATGACTATGTAGTTCACAATGTCGGCGAACCATGGAACATATTGGATTTCTAGGAGTTGTTCATCTGGAAAATGTTAATTGATCGGGACGGTTGATGTTGTTGCATTTGGGAGTTGAGAGAGGTGATCTGCTACGGGGTCCTCTGTTCCCCTTCTGTCAAAAATTTGAATGTCAAACTCTTGAAGAAGGAGAATCCATCTAATGAGCCGTGCTTTAGCATCCTTTTTGGTCAAAAGATACTTTAGTGCGACATGATCTGTGAATACTTTGGTTAAGAAACCGGTGAGGTAGGACCTAAATTTTTCTAAGGTAATGACTACAGCTAAAAACTCTTTTTCTGTGACAGAGTAATTTTGCTGGGCATCATTCGGAGTCCTACTGGCGTAGTATATCACATGCGGTTTTCCATCAAACCGTTGTCCTAAAACAACACCAATCGCAGAATCAGATGCATCACACATTAATTCGAAGGGTAAGGTCCACTCTGGTGCATGAATGATAGGTGATGTGGTTAGCTCATTTTTTAGATATCCAAAAGCTTTGAGGCAGTCGGGAGAGAAGATAAATGATGTATCCTTGGCTAAGAGATTGGTCAAGAGTCTAGCAATTTTGCTGAAATCATTGATGAAACGTCGATAAAAACCAGCATGACCAAGAAACGATATGACATCTTTGACTGTTTTGGGAGGAGGGAGATTAGAAATGAGATCTACCTTAGCTTTGTCCACTTCGATTCCCCTATTAGAAACTACATGTCCTAAGACAATGCCTTGTTTGACCATGAAATAACATTTCTCCCAATTGAGAGTCAGATTTTTCTCCCTACACCATTCTAGGACCAGTTTAAGATGATTTTTCTCCCTACACCATTCTAGGACCAGTTTAAGATGATGCAAACATTGGGAAAATGTGTCACCAAAATAAAAAAGTCATGCATAAAAATTTCAAGAAATCTCTCTACCATGTTAGAAAAAATACTGATCATGCATCGTTAGAAAGTGGCAGGTGCATTACACAGCCCAAAAGGCATGCGTCGGTATGCGAATGTTCCATACGGGCAAGTGAAGGTTGTTTTCTCCTGATCTTCTAGAGCGATAGGGATTTGGTTATAACCTGAATATCCATCCAGGAAACAATAGAACTCGTGTCTTGCTAAACACTCTAACATTTGGTCAATGAAAGGAAGAGAGAAGTGATCTTTCCGAGTGGCTAACTTGAGTTTTCTGTAGTCAATACAAACTCGCCATCCTGTTTGGATTTGAGTGGGAATCAGCTCATTAGCCTCATTTTGGATCACGATGATCCCAGATTTCTTTAGAACAACTTGGACCAGACTCACCCACGAACTATCAGAAATGGGATAAATGATCCCATGATCGAGACATTTCAGAATATCTTTCCTAACAGCTTCTTTCATCACTGGGTTTAACCGACGTTGAGGATCTCTAGTAGGTTTGGCATCATCTATCAAATGGATTCGGTGTTGAATAATGGTTGGACTAATCCCTTTGATATCAGCCATGGTCCATCCAATGGCTTCCCTATTCTCTCTTAAAATATCTAAGAGAGCTTCCTTTTGACCGGTAGTTAAGTCAGAAAAAATGATAACTGGTAAAGACTCGTTTTCCCCTAAGTAGGCATACTCTAGATTTTCAGGTAGAGGTTTGAGCTCTAACTTAGGGGGTTCCTCCACAGATGGGTGAAGCTGAACTCGGGGTTCTATCTCCAAAGGTTCTCGTTGCCAACCAGCAGTAGAAACATGATTGACCAGCAGATCTAACTCTAGTTCGTCATCAGAAAACTCCTCAATCATTAAGTCAGATGCACTTGAATCTGACTCACACTCTCCCTCTTATTGCTCACTTGATATTCCCTGAATAAAATTCACTTCCATTGGTTGATCAGATGGATCACTAGGTTGCCTTCCTAAGTTGAAAATATTGAGGTCAACAGTCATATTCCCAAAATAGTTTTATCTGACCCGTCCTACAATTGATCAAAGCATTTGAGGTGGCTAAGAACGGTCTTCCTAGAGTAACGGGGATTTGACTTTTGAGATTGGAAATGGTCTGCGTTTCCAAGACAATAAAATCAACAGGTAAAATAAACTCTCCAACTTTGATCAGAACATCCTCTACCTCTCCTTTGGGAATTTTTTTTTACAGATCTATCAGCTAACTATAGAGTGCATCTTGTCGGTTTAAGTTCTCCTACACCTAGCTGTTGATAGACCGAATAAGGAAGGAGGTTGACGTTGGTTCCCAAGTCTAGAAGTGCCTTATCAATGTGAGTATTACCTATGATACATGGAATTGTAGGACAACCAGGGTCCTTATATTTTAACGGTATTGGTTTCGAAAAAATTTCACTGAGGTTGGCAACTAAGAAGACTTTCTTTGGGACATTGGTGGTTCTTTTCTTAGTGCATAAGTCCTTCAAGAACTTTGCATAAGAGGAGATTTGTTCGATTGCATCTAGGAGAGGAATGTTGATCTTGACCTGTTTAAACGTTTCTAGGATTTTCTTAACCTGTGGGGAGTTTTTCCTAGGTTTGAGTCTATCTGGAAAGGGGGCAACGGGCCTATACCTATCTAGATCATGCTCAATCTCATGTTCAGCGCTTTGGTCATCGAAAGGAATTGCTTCATCGGAAGGAGTGTGTTGGATGGGAGAAGGGGTTTTATCCGGTGGCATTCTAACTTGGTTGTCTATTTGTTTTCCTGATCGCAGTGTGTGAACTGCATTCACATGAGCTGGATGAGTTGAACTGGATCCATTGTCCTTAGGGTTTGCAACAGGTTGACTTAGGAATTTTTATTTTTCTCTCTCACTCACGACAGTGGCTAGTTGCCCAAGTTGGGTTTCTAACCGGACTATGGCTTGAGTGTTCGAGTTGAGCACTTGGCCGGTGGTTTGCATGAAGGAATTTAGAGTGGTTGATGACTGGGTCAACATGTTGCTAGTTTGTGTAGAAGCTTTGATCATAGCTTCTAAACCCTTTTCTAAGACACTTAAACGTTTGTCATGATTTTGATCATAGCTTCTAAACCCTTTTCTAAGACACTTAAACGTTTGTCATGATCAGAATTTGAAGGATTTATAGGCTGGTGAGGATGAGTTTTCTAAGACACTTAAACGTTTGTCATGATCAGAATTTGAAGGATTTATAGGCTGGTGAGGATGAGGACGTTGAGTTGGAAAAACTGGGTTAGCTTGTTGGAAATTGTTTGGTGACTCGAACGGGATAGTGTTTCCCCTAGGGAATTGTTGGTTTGACGCGGGAATGAAGTTTTGATTTCCGGGAGAATTTCCTTGATTCCATGCAAAGTTGGGATGATTTCTCCAACCTGGACTGTAGGTTGGAGAAAATGGATCATTTCTAGGGCGCTGGAACGCATTGTTTATCTGTTGCGTTTATCTGTTCTAATGCATGGTTGTTTCCTAAGAGAGGGTATTCCTTTAAAACGTTATGACAACTCGTGGCAAAAACATGATTGATTTGAGCTGGAGCTTGTTACTTAACTTCTAAGGCTTCTAACCTCCGCATAATCGTCGCCATCTTCGCTTAAGAAGCAATGTTTGACTCCAGGTAAAGACTACTAGACTTAGATTGGGGAACTGATGAAACCCTGTCATCACAGTGTTCCCACTGCATTGTTTTCTCGGATAGACTCTCTAGGAATTCTCAAGCTTCATCTGCGTTTTTCCTCATAAAATCTCCCTGACACATCAATTCTAAAGATGTTTTTGAAGAATAGTCCAATCCTTCATATATGACTTGGCACAGTCGCCATTTTTCTAGACCATGATGAGGACATTGGATTAAAAGATCTTTGAATCGGTCGAAATATTTCCAGAATGGCTTTCCCGGGATAATTTTAAAGTTTTGAATGCTGTTCCTTAGCTTTACCGTTTTGTGAATAGGGAAAAATTTCTTAAGAAAAACGGTGACAAATTCATCCCAAGTTGAGATGGAATTTGTTGGTAAGCTGTACAACCATTTTTTAGCTTTATCCTTAAGAGCAAATGGAATAAATCTAAGCTTAATCCCATCTTCGGTTAATTCTCTTATTTTAATCATAATACACACTTCCTCAAATTTCGAAATAAAAATATATGCATCTTCTGTTTTATTTCCAAGGAATTTATGAAGCATGTTTATGTAATGCGGTCTAAGCTCGAAATTTGCTCCATTTGCTTCGGAGAGCCTTATGCAAGATGGAATTGCATTTCTGGTGGGGTAACACATATCCTGGAGAACGAGTTGATTTTCCATTTCTTGGATTAGTTCAACACGGATTAAACGATGAGAATTATCCCTAACTTAAGTTTGCATACACCAAAACAACTTCTTTTTATAATTTTTTTTAAAGAAAAAAGGAAAATTAGTTTTTTTTATGAGAAGAAAAGGATAAAGAAAAATCTTAACTAAAACAAATCAAAACAATCACTTTTCAATCACTCTAATTCTAGGGTTTAGCCTAACCCAACTAGACCAGCTCCTAACCAAAAACTCCTACAGTAAAAAGATTAAAGTTTTACCTAGGTAGTTAGCCAGGTAAGGATAGTACTAGATGGTGATCAGAGATCAATTAAGTATCTCGTTCCTTATGGAGCGCTTTACGCAACCCCTAAACCTTGCCTTAGACACCATCTAATCTGAGAAATGTTAAATCGGTTCACTTAAGGATTTCTTGTTCCTTATTAAGCTCGAGTCCTTAGGGGCCAACGTCTAATGAGTTTTAGAAGGCTTGAGTTTGTGAAGCGAGGAATTAGTGATTTGTGAGCTAAGGAAAGGGTGATGAAATCCCTTACCTTATCTTGATTAGGGGTTTTGCCCTTAAGAATGTTTTAAGTATGTGCCAAATCAAGTGCTACAATCACTTTGGTGAATTCCTTCAAACTATATGAAATGCAACACTAGAAATTAAAAGCGACTAAAAAGGATGGAAAAAAAAAATCTTTTTTTTAATTATGGTCAACAACAATCAAATGTGAGAAGAGAGCTCTTGTCTGAATTTATTATCTTGTTAGTTAATGTCCAAGTGAGAGGTGGATTTTATTATGGTCAACAAAAATAAAATCTAATTGTGAAACTAACTAAAAAGGGTGGAATTGAAAACGCTAGGAAGAAGACTTACCCGAAAGATATTCTCTAAGTTCTTGATCTTCAATCCAAGATTTTCAAGCTCCAAGCGGTTCCTTCATAAGAAAACACACAAGTTAAAGAACCAAAATAATAAAATTCTATTTAAGCACCTTCCCCGGCAACGGCGCCAAAAACTTGATGCGGCATAATTATGTACCAAAATTGCAAGTGTATAATTGATCAAGTTATAGTATAAAAAGTTATCGATCCCACGAGGAAGGTGATTTTAAGAGATTATTAGAATAAGTTCTTATATTGTGTGCGTAACAAAAATAGGATTAAAGAATAAGTGTGATTGTGATGAGTGATTGTTGTGAATATATGCAAGAGACAATAAATTGAAGTTTAGAGAAAAGAAATAAGAATCAAAGAATAAATGGAATCATAAGGGAAGAAAGAAGAATGAATAAAATCAAGAAGTAAAATCAAGAATGAAAAGAAAAATCAAGAAAGTCAAGATGGAGGATTCAATTAAGATATGAGAAACCTATAATTTAATCCACTAGCTAATCTCAATTACAAAATACAAACTATTCTCTTTTTATCATATTTCAACTTAGATTTATTAAGAATAGACTATTAAACCATTTAAGAAAAGTATAACCTATCAAATTATCATCTAAGTCAATATTACTATTCATGATAAGAACAACAACAAGATAGTAATCCTAGAATTTATAAGCATAACCTATCAAACTATTTAAGATAAGCATAGATGATCAAATTCATCTTCTACTAATTAGTTTTCTAGTTGATTATTCTAAACATGAACATTTTAAGTGTAAGAGAATAATCCATACAATATAAATGAAATTAGACTAGTTTCATACAATTCTAAGATTCCTACAAGAATTAATTTCACGTATTAAGAAATAAAAATAAGAAGAAAAAGAACTAATTACAAAAATAAAAAGAAAAGAAAAATCTAAATTATGAACAAGAATTCAATCTAACTACAAAGAATTAAAATCTAAACTACAAAATAAATTACAAAAATTAAATACAAGAAAATAAATCTACTCTACAAATTAAAGTGCAAAAAAAAAATAAAAAGACAAGAAAATAAATCTACACTACAAGCATGAATGTAAATCTAACTAATAAGCAATAATAAAGAAATTACTAAAAAGAAATAAAAGAGAAAAATAAAAGAAATGCAAACCTTCAAATTGCTCTTCATCTCCATCCTCATCATTCAACAAAGAGAAGAAAAGACAAATTTAAAGTGGAGAATAATTATTATTATTAATTACAACAAAAGTTATAATTTTTGGAAGGCCTTCTCAATTAAGAGTAGCCATCCTCTCCAAATGGAGTTACAAAATTTTTCACACCTCTAACCCCTCACTCTCTACCCCTATTTATAGTAAACATCAGTGAATGACAGCCATTGGATTAAAATCTTATCCAAAAATAACAAATTTCAGCCCTTAAATCATAACAAACTATACGTCAGTATCGATACTAGCATCGATAGGGGTATCGATGCTGGCATCGATACCCAGCCTTCTCCTATTGCTGTCCGAGCTTCTCTCTTGTTCTTGGACTTGGGCTTTTGGGCTTTCCCGTTTCTTCTTCTTTTTAGCTTTGGGTTTTTGGATAACTTGGCAATTAATTTTCCAATGGGCTTCTTTGCTTCATTTCTTCATTTATTCAAGGGGTTTTTGTTGAGAGATGAGATTTTTGGGATTTATTCTTCATTAACCTGCATTTAAAGATAAAAACAATTATTAGTGATATATTTATTCATATAAAATAGATGATGAGAGTATAAAATTATAATAAAATATGATTATTAATTAGGCGCACTTTGCACTTCGCATGGAGCTACCGGGGCTATGTGGCGCCACTATGATTGCCATGAAGGTTGCCTCGCAGGCTTCTTCGTAGCATATGGATGAACTACCCATTCGCACGAGGGTATGACCCTAATGTTCTTGAGATTAGACGAGGTTCGCTTGTCATACAAGGTTCGCCTATTTAAAGATGTTCGCTCGTTCGATGAGGTTCATCTGTCAAACGAGGTTTTTCTGCTTGACGAGGTTCGCTTGTTTGACGAGTTTCGTCTGTCATACGAGATTCGCCTGTTTGACGAGGTTCGCTCGTTCGACGAGGTTCGCCTGTTCGACGAGATTCGCTTGTTCGACGAGATTCATCTGTCATACGAGATTCAACTGTTTGACGAGGTTCTCTCATTCGACGAGTTCGTTTGTCTTACGAGGTTCGCCTGTTTGACGAGGTTCGCCCGTTCGACGAAGTTCATCCTACAGACGAAGTTTATCTGATTTGTTGAGACGCGACCCTCGCGTTTCGTAGTTAGACATCCATTGATTGCCTCATATTTAGGAGTTACTGCATACAACAGTTACAATGACGTTTAGAGCAATTTAATGCATTGATGTTATAATCTTAATTGCTATTGGGAATTGTAACAGTCAAATTAATTGCAAGTGACTTTTGAGCTGGCCTTAGAGGCCTATAAATAGCACCCTTGGGCAGCTCATAGACATACACACGCGAGCTTGGAAAATGAACGTCGGATCGACGTTATTGCTGTTGTTCTGCTGCTGCTGCAGAAACTGCGCCCGCAGTAACATGCCCTAAAACCGAAAGGTTTTGAACCGAAAGGTTCTAAGATCGAGGAGATATTTGCCTTGACCGAAAGGTCTTATAGATTGAGGAGATCTTGACACTACTGGGTTGGTGCACACCAGAGTACTGTACTACTGTTCCTGGAAGCAGTTTGGCCTTGAAATCCTTACACCGGAGTAGACCAAATATTGCTTTAAGCACAGCATTTCACAAACACACAGCAATTAACTTGAAAAAAATTTAAAAATTACAGCACATCATCTTTCACTATTTTAATCCAGATTTAACCACAATTTCCAACAGCAAGGAACTAGTTATTAGTGAGGTGTTTGATTTTGAGTATTCCTCACCTGTCAATGGTAGATCGGTTAGCTTTACACACCGAGCATGGTTCATCCCATTGAGGGCAGACCACTCATTCCACCTATCAGTGGTTAACACAGATGAGATCGTCACAAGGGTTAAGGATGATGCATAATTCACCATTCCTGCAAAGCACAAGAACGAAACACCAATATATTGCAGGAAGCGAAGATTAGATGCCTACTAAGATTGGAAGCGTTCATAGTTAGAAGAGGACGCACCATAATTCTTTCACTATAGCCAAGCAGCATAAAAGATAGCACAAAAGGGCTATGACTTAGAAATATTTTTGACTTCGATGAAGGCTGTCGAACAGAGGTGAAACCAATTGTACTAAAATGGAAAGATGCGAATTACTATGTCGAAATAGGAAGCGGACTCAGGCACATATCCCTGCCCAGTTCCTCAAAAGAAGAGTCATCTTCAAAAGCGCTAACAACTACATGTTCTTGTGACAAGTGCCAGTGGGATTTAGAGACCAGCTTGGGAGCAACTTTTAAAGGATTACTATCAACATCATTGCTATTGACCAACTGAATAAGGACTCCGATCCATTGATCCTTTGGACAATGTTGAAATGCTACATGGGCCAAATGTCTTGATGAGCAATGGGAGATGTGTTTTGAATAGCGCGAGCCACCTATTGATGACCAAGTCAAGTAGATAAATCTGGGCGAGAATCCACTAGCAGCCTATTTTCTTCAGCTCGAGTTTAAGCTCCAAAGCACATTATGGATCCTTTAAGAATATAGTGACATGTTCTCTTGGACATACGAAGATATGCCTAGACTGAATGAGAACATCATGATCCACCACTCAATATTAAAACAAACACTTAACTGGTCGTACAACAGCATTAACACTTCTACCCCAAGATGATGGAGACCTAAAAAAGAGATCTATAAACTTATGAATTTTGGCTTCATTCAAAAAGTTCATCACCTAGTCTGGTTTGCGAGTATCGTCCCAGTCTCCAAAAGGAATGGGATGATCAGAATTCATGTTAAATTTTTATTGGGGGAAAATCGGGCCCAATTAGAGTTGATGGGCCTTAAATAGAAGTTATGAATTAATTTTAACCCAAAACCTATAACTATCAGGTATTGATCCAAACTCCTATTTAAACTCATCACTTTTTCTTATCTTATCCGGTGTAGGACTATACTCACATATTAATCACCTTAACAACTCTCCTTTAATTTGTGAGTATAGTCCAATTCAACTATAATTCAATCTTCCACGGAATTCACTAAGTTTTGCACCACTTCACCCGTGGGCTAACCAATTCATAAACTTTTGCACCACTTCACTCGTAGGCTAACCAGACAATACAGTCAACACATAGCTATCAAACAACCATAGAAACTTCCACCACTTCACTCATGGTGGCTAACTACACTATATCACTCCCACCACTTCACTCATGGTGGCTAACTAGACTATATCACTTCTATGGGCATCCGTGGATCCTCCCGACAGCTTCAGGCTTCACATTGTAGACATCAAAGATCAACTATTTTTTCAATACTTGGATCATGACCTTAGCTCTGATACCACTTGTTGGGATCCAATCTAGAGTTGATGGGCCTTAAACAAAAGTTAGGAATCAATTTTTACCCAAAAGCTATAGCTATCAGGTAGTGACCCAAACTCCTATTTAAACCATCACTCTTTCTTATCTTATCTGATGTTGGACTATACTCACATATTAATCACCTCAACAACTCTCCCTTAATTTGTGAGTATAGTTTAATTCAACTAAAATTCAATCTTTCACGATATTCACTAAAGCCTGCACGGGGGGTTATTCATTGGGACAATTGGTGGGATATTGAGATAATTTTGGTGATTCTATTTCATAGTGTTATTCATTGGGACAATGGAACAAGGATAATGCCTTTCTGTGTTATTGTTTTTTGGAACACTGATGAGACAATTTCACCACATGGGATAAAATTACCCTACTCATATACAAAAATATTATCCCAATAGTAAATATTTATCTCATCCTCCACATTGGAACAATTTTGTTCAACTTTGAAGACAATTGGGATAATTTTTAAACTTTTTTGTATTACTTAAACTAATACATGCTAATTATATTAAAAATATATGACATGATATATAAAGTACAAAGTAATAATATATTCAATAAATTAGATTATATTATCATGTAATAAAATAAAATATTATTATAGTTTAATTTATATGTATACTTTATTTTATAATATTTATTATTTATATATTATTATGCAATATTACATACTATATTATATAATAGTACAACATATTTATTATAATATTATATAATATTTTAATAACATATATTATTATATAATATATTATTATATAATATTAATTAGTAATTATTGTATAACATACTACATTTTTGTAAAAATAACATATATTATTATATAATATTTTAAAAACATATTTTAATAACATATATTAATAATATTATATAATAACATATATTAATATTACATTGATAATATTATATAATATACTATTATATAATATATTAATAATTTAATAACATATATTAATATTTTTATAACATATAA
>NC_033800.1:112355016-112384112 GCF_001876935.1 Asparagus officinalis
AATAGTACAAAAGATTATATTTTAATATAAAGTAAAATAAAGTTTATATTATAATAATATACTAAATAATATACTAAACAAATTGGATGAGTTAATTTAGAAGTAATTAATAGATAAAATTATATTTTAATAATGTGTCACATCATCAATTATCTCTTATGAATTGTCAAATCAAAGGCTAAAATTGTTCCATTATCCCACTTTATCCCACTCAAAATATCCCAAAGGGATATAATTGTTCTATTGTATCAATTTTCCCACTTGGCCCCATTTGTTTCAAGCAATAACCTCCCCTAAGTTTTGCACAACTTCATCCGTGGGCTAACCAATTCACAAACTTTTATACCACTTCACTCGTGGGCTAACTAGACCATGCATTTAACACATAGATATCAAACTGTTGGCCTTCTTGTTTTGATGATGATTTACAAACAATTTACTACTAATGTTGTTTGTCTAGTATTTATGTATTCCTATGTATTGTAGACAAACAACGTTGTTGGAGGATGGATGGAATAGCGCTTCAACGATCATATCCAAAGGAGGTTGGCAGAATGTTGGGTTGAAGCCTTGCAATTCATAGTTAAAGATCAAGTTCAAGCTTCATCCGCACGTGTACCAAGTTGAGCTCAATGAAGATCAAGATCAAGCTTGGGTAATTTAGTTTAGGAGTTTATATTATGTGTGTTAGTACCTTAAGCTCAATTATCTATACACACACATTTATTGGTTTCTTCGTATATATATATATATAGTCATATATATATAATATATATAGTTATATATATACATGCATGGTTTTGAGTTTCATGCTTTGGACACACTTGCAAAATACATGAGTTTTCACAAATGGAAATTCAATTTGAGAAATTCTTTTTCTAACATGTTTGTTTTCATGTTTACAAACATTTCGCAAAGTTTCATCAAGTTTAGAATTGATTTGTTATGTTTAATGGAATTTACAAAATCATGTTTTCGTTCGTGCACATGTTCGTGCATGTTTTACAAAACAGATGAGTTTTCGCAAATGGGAAGTGATATTTGAAAACTTCTTTCTCTGACATGTTTACCTACATGTTTAGAAACTTCCCTCAAAATTTTACTATTTTTGGAGTTGATTTACTGTGCCTAATTGATTTTACAAAATCGTATATGTTAACAGTTTTTCAGAAACTGTAAATTTGTGTTCAAATATTTATTTCTCTCAACTGGGAAAAGATTTTTCAGAAATTCTTTCTCTGACATGTTATTCTACATGTCTAGAACATTCTCACAAAATTTCATAATTTTTGGAGTTCATTTACTATTTTAAATTGATTTTACAAAACAGCTGCGCACTGCTACAGTAATCCGGTCGACCGTACCGGTCGACCGAAGTACTGTAGCATCCGACCGTTGCTACAGTAACAGCTAGTTCTGTTTTTTGTTTATTTTAATGTTTTGGGGGTGTTTTTATTGGTTTTTGGGGTTGTTTCATGAGCCTATATATACCCCATGCCCTCATACCTCTAAGGTAACTCAAGAAATGTTTTAAACAAGTTTAAAGAGTTTTAAACAAGGGTTTAAGTGAGTTTTAGTGTTTGTTTGGTTTGAAGATTATTTTCACAAGTGGAGGAGATCATCTTCTTGTTTGGGCTTCATATCTCCATCTCTCCATCTTGATCTAGAGAAGTTTTCCTAAACTCAAGTCTAGCTTTTATTTATAATTATTTGTTGATTATCATTTCTATTAAAGCTAGTTTTATATTGAGTTTAGTTTGATTTGATTTACTCTTTGTTTGCACACACAACCATTGAGCTTATTGTATTTGCATACATTATATAATTGGGTTGTGGGATAGTGTGACATTGAGTTGAGCCTAATTGAGTTCTCACCTTGTTAGAGAGAACAATCATTTACTGTATTTGTGCTTAATTGTGAGATCACTTTGTAATACACTTGTACACCGAGTGAGGAGTGTGTGGTGAGAGTCGGGGATCGTCCCAAGAGGAGTGGCGTCGGTTGACGTGCCTAGGGAGAGGTTGTAACCGAGCACTTGAGGGAGACACGGCTAGGTCCAACACTTAGTGGGTGTAGAGTGGGATTACAAGAGTGTTGTTTGTAAAGTTTTCGGTTAGCTAGAAAACCGAGTGTGAGGTGTAAACGTTGTTCGGGTGAACGTAGAAAACCCGGTTGATAGTGGATTTCTCCCCGGGAGTGGGGAGCGGAGACGTAGGACGGAAGGTCCGAACTCCGTGATCATATCGTGTGTTTGAGTGTGCTTTGGCGTTCATTTATATTTATGTTCATATCTTATATCGCCATTGTCCATAGCTCATTATTTATATGATCCACTATTTGGTTCATTTTGTTTACCCTTGTGTTGTTTATATATCCTTGCATATATCTCATAGTATATCTCTTTGCTAGGATATTTATCTTTGTTCATATTGCTTTTTCTTGCTTGTAACATCTTATATATCTATCTCGCAAGAATACAACTTGTTAATTAATTTTAATTGGCATTTAAATCGGATTAGATTAGCATAAGACCCTAATCACCCCCCTCTAGGGTCTAACAATTGGTATCAGAACTTGGTGCTCTTTGATTTAAGGTCTAATCGCCTTGAGTTAAAGATCCAAGTTAGCTTATTGTGCTAATCTAATTTTGAGCTTTATTTGTATCTTGCTTGCCTTTTATATTATGTATATGCATGGTTTAGGTTATACCATTAATATTGCTCCTAGATTAGATAATTTCTCCTATGCCCAATGGTGTATTAGATTTAAACTTTTTGTTCAATCTAAACACTTTGATTTATGGGAGATTATAGATGATGCTTATATTGTGCCCACTTTGCAGAAATCCAAGTGGAATAAGAATGATCATCGTATGTTTACAATGAACAATATTTTGTTAGAATATTTGCTAAATGCTTTTAATTCATCTATGTCTAACAAGTTTGTTCATTTTGATAGTGCTTACAAACTTTGGAAATTTATAGAAGCACATCAAGGAGACTTCTTCCTCATCAAGTTCATATGGAGCAACATGCACACGGCCACTAGGCGATAGCCCTAGTAAGGTTTGCGAGTTCGAATTCATAAATAACTTATCTAGTGACGAACTTGCTTGTGCTTCCGAAAAATTATTTCATGCCTATAAGAAATTACAAAATGATTTTATTGATTTAAAAAGCAAGCATGATAATTTAGAATCCGATAATGAGTCTTTAACTTCTAAGTTTGATACTATTTCTAATAAAAATATGATCCTTAAAGAAAACAATGAAAAATTAAAATTGGATCACGTTTCTTTAACTTCAAACGAAAGATAATGCCATGTTAGAAGTAGAGAACATAAAAAATAACACTGCTTCATTTATAAATGACTATTTATGTTCTACTTCTAAAAATGCATATGTGCCTAAGAATGAAGACTTGAATCTTATGAATAAAAGTATTTCATCCTTAGATTCAACTTTGAAAACATGCATTAATAATCATAAGAGGCTTATGGATATGTGTGCCAAGTCTAAGTCATCATCTACTCATTATGCACACATGTATAGCAAAACTTATAAGTATTCTATTTGCGGCCGTCAAGGTCATCTAGCTAAGTTTTGTTATGATGCACACAAACATAAGAATATTAATCCTTATTGTGCATCTCATGTAGCTTCTTCATCACATACACATGCACATACTCATCATGTTCATCATAAGCATGCTCATGTGTTTAAATGTGATATTTGTGGTCGTTTCGGTCATTTGGCCAAATATTGTTTTGATTTGAAAAGAAAATCACATTTGACAAATGTTTCCAATATACCACATGTTTTTAAATGTGATGTTTGTGGTAGATATGGCCACTTAGGAAAGTTTTGTTTTGATAATGTTTCTCATTTGCAAAATAATTTTAAAAGAAAATCCTTATCTGCAAATGATTCCCGTGCACGAGGTAATGGTCCACAAAAACAAATGGATCTCTTTCATTGCACGTATTGCAATCGGAAGGGTCATTTGAATGAATATTGTTTTGACCGTGTTAGTGCACCATTCAACATAAGCAAATGCTTCCTTTCCATTGTACATATTGCAATCGGAAGGGTCATTTGAGTGATTATTGTTATGACCGTGTTCGTGCACCACATATGCCTAAGAGGGTTCATAACCCTAGGGCTTTGAGCTTAAATGATAGGGGTCATGTCCCTAAATCTTTTGGTACCAAGAGTTCTTGGGTACCAAAACAAATTTGATTTTTAAACCAAGAATTTTTAGTGTTCTTATTTTTTTCCTTTCTTGGTTTTAAAATTATGTCCTAAAATATTTTGATTATGAAAATAAATTTATAATTGATAAAATCTTTTGTTTTCATGATTATTTGTTTTGTTTTGATGAGATGTTTCAATTGTTGCCTCTCTTAAAAATTGTGTTTTGATTTGTTGCTTTTGAATTCATTATAATTCACTTATATGATGATATTTATGTGTTTGTGCTAATGGATCATCTATTCGTGCTTTATAATATATCATATGGGTTAATACTAGCTCAAGAGCTAGATAGAGTTGCCTCTCTTGATTTTTAAAAATCAATGATGATTTGGTTTTATGATTTAAACTTTGATTTATGATTTCAATTGGTTGATTTGTTTTCATTTGAAAACTTTTTGCATGATTCTCATGTTTCTCTTCTTTTGATTTCATAAATCTATTTTATACATTGGCTTTTATGATATGAGACAATATGTTCATCTTGATATATTTATATATGTTCTCATTATCTCTTGAATGTGAGTGGTTTTTGGCATATTATTTATGCTTGCTCACATGTTTGCCATGATCTTTTATTGCTTATATTTCGTATGGCTTTTTGATAAGGGGAGCTATTCCCTATATTTGCTTTATACTCATCTATGCTTATTGATAGGGGGAGCTTTTGCTCTCTTATTCTTTTTGTCCCCTTTTTGATGTTGTCAAAGGGGGAGAAATATTATGAGTATATGTATATTCTTTCTTGTTTATATACATGTGAATTGCAATTTATATATTTATTTCCTTTCATGCATATATCCTTTTTGTAAATTGTTTGTCATCATCAAAAAGGGGGAGATTGTTAGCCTTCTTGTTTTGATGATGATTTACAAACAATTTACTACTAATGTTGTTTGTCTAGTATTTGTGTATTCGTATTTATTGTAGACAAACAACGTTGGTTGGAGGATGGATGTAATAGAGCTTCAACGATCATATCCAAAGGAGGTTGGCGGAATGTCGGGTTGAAGCCTATACAATTCAAGTTAATCAAGTTCAAGCTTCATCCGCGAGATTACCAAGTAGAGCTTATTGAAGACCAATCAAGCTTGGGTAATTTAGTTTAGGAGTTTATATTATGTGTGTTATATACTCTAAGCTCAATTATCTATACACACACATTTATTGGTTTCTTCGTATATATATATATAGTCATATATATATATATAAGTTTTGGTTTCTATGCATATATATAGTTATATATATACATACATATGTTTTGAGTTTTTATGGTTATATATATGAAATTCTATATTTCATATTTTCTATTATGTTTTTGAAAACATTGCATAGAATATGCAATTTTGTGAAAATATTGTATTCTTAGTTTATAGACTTCAATATCAGTTTATACATGTTTTACTAAGTCTATAAAAACATTTCACAAAGTTTCAAAAGTTGGTTTATGTCAAAACATCAAAATTCAACATGTTTATATTCTCGTGTTTTGAACTATTTTGCAAAATGATGATTTTTCACAAATAGGAAATGCAATTTGGAAAATTCTTTTTGTAACATGTTCATTTACATGTTTATATACTTTTCCTAAATTTTCATAATTTTTGGACTTCATTTGTTATTTTTAACACATTTTTAAAAGTCTCAAAATAGCTTCAAAAACATGTTTTGAGTGTATCAGATTTCGGTCGACCGCACCGGTCGACCGAACCTGAGTTCATACGCTCACTGGGCGACAGAGAGTCTGTCGATCAACCGGTCCGGTCGACCGATAAAATTTCCGGTCGACCGATAAAATTTCCGGTCGACCGATGAACTTTCCGGTCGACCGACGAGAGCTTTTTCAGCTTCCAACGGCTAGTTTTCTTACCGTTGCTTGGGGCTGTTTTTGTCTTTTGTTAGGGGTTTTGGCTGATGTCTTGGATTGTTATAAATACCTCATTGCATTTACCTCTCCCTCTCTAACAAGAGAATCGTTTAAAAGAAGTTTTTAAACAAGGGTTTGAAAAAGGGTTTAAGCTTGTTTTAAGCTTGTTTAAGGGTTTGGGTTAAGCTGTTTTGGTTTTCACAAGTGGAGGAGATTATCTTCTTGTTTTGGGCTCATATCTCCATCTCTCCATCTTGATCTAGAGAAGTTTTCCTAAACTCAACTCTAGCTTTACATTTACATACTTGTTTGATTATCATTGTTCTTAAGCTAGATTTTATATTTGAGTTTAGTTTGATTTTGATTTCACTCATTGTTACACACACCCACTTTGAGCTTATTGTATTTGCATACATAGTATATTAGGGTTGTGAGAGATTGTAACATTGAGTTGTGCTTAATTGAGTTCTCATCTATTGTAGAGAACAAATTTATATTTGTTACATTGTGAGTGTTGTAAGGTTTTCGGTGAGCTAGAAAACCGAGAGTGTGTTGTGAAGTTTTCGGTGAACTAGAAAATTGATTGTGAGGAGTAACGTTGATCGGTGAGCGTTGAAAACCGATACTGTGAGGTGTAAATGTTATTCGGGTGAGCGTAGAAAACCCGGTTGTGATAGTGGATTTCTCCCCGGGAGTGGGGAGCGGAGACGTAGGATGGAAGGTCCGAACTCCGTGATCATATCGTGTGTTTGAGTGTGCTTTGGCGTTCATTTATATTTATGTTCATATCTTATATCGCCATTGTCCATAGCTCATTATTTATATGATCCACTATTTGGTTCATTTTGTTTACCCTTGTGTTGTTTATATATCCTTGCATATATCTCATAGTATATCTCTTTGCTAGGATATTTATCTTTGTTCATATTGCTTTTTCTTGCTTGTAACATCTTGTATATCTATCTCGCAAGAATACAACTTGTTAATTAATTTTAATTGGCATTTAAATCGGATTAGATTAGCATAAGACCCTAATCACCCCCCCTCTAGGGTCTAACACAAACATCCATAGGTTCTTCCACCACTTCACTCATGGTGGCTTACTAGACTATATCACTCTCACCACTTCACTCATGGTGGCTAACTAGACTATATCACTCCTACGGGCATCCTGGATCCTCCCGACAGCTTCAGGCTTCACATTGAAGACATCAAAGATCATCTGTTTTTTTAATTACTTGGACCATGAGCTTAGCTCTGATAACACTTGTTGAGGGAGAAATCGGGCCCAATCTAGAGTTGATGGGCCTTTAACAGAAGTTAGGAAGCTATAGCTATCAGGTATTGATCCAAACTACTATTTAAACTCATCACTCTGTCTTATCTTATCCGATGTGGGACTATATTCACATATTAATCACCTCAACAATTTTGAGACTTGAACAAAGCATGTCTGAATGATGTATTTCCATTGCTAATTACCGATGTCTTGATCAACAGCACTAGTTGGCTCTGAGTGTATGTCATTCATGGAGGTTTCCTTGGGTACGACCAATCAATATGCATGAAGACTACATGAAGCAAATCAATATGCTTGAAGACTACACGAAGCACATGCCATTCTGAATACTTTTAGGAGTCTATTGCTGTTCAGTGATGTCTTTCACATTGAAGAATGTAGGTTCCACATATTAATGAGCTTTACCATCTTTCAGTGAACACTTGAGGAAAATAGTCAAGTGTTACGTCGATGATCCTGCCATTAAAAATTGGCAGAAGGAAGATTGTTGATGTACTAGTGATCGCACAGTCAGTTATATCCGTATCTGGATCAATTTGTTGACGATTGATGAAGGGCCGTTTTCTTCCCAAACTTTATGTCTAGTTCTTGAATTGGGGTATCTGAAAAATCTACACAAGTAGAAGTTCATAAGAGGATGGGGTTGAGTTTCCTCGTTGTACCTCCGACGATCAAGTTAGGTTATGAACTTGAGTGAGGTAAATAAGAACAAAGAGTTCTTGTGTGCAGTGTGATTGCTCAAGGATTAAATTTGGAAATCAAGATTCCAGTATTCGACCTCCCTCCTTTTCCAAGTTGAAATAGTACCTGTATTTATACTAAGGTGGCAAGGGTAAATTGGTCACTTTGGCCGAGAGCAGAGTGGTGGTGGTGAAGTATGGACTGACAGCCACATCGACACTTGCTTTATAGGTGTCGGCTAGCGAGTGGAGGGAAGGTCGCTTTGGCATTAAATGGGAAGAGACTAACAGCATGGCAGGGCCCACATGATCCGATAAGTCATGAAGACTATCTGGGCTAGAGTCATGATGATACCTGCCAAGCATTAAATACGATATTGACATGTTGTCATAGAGGGAAAGGCTCAGGATGAAAATAGTCCTATAGCTTCGTCGAGACGTAACGCCTTTCGAGTCGACTTTGCAAGGCGTTTGGCAAGTGGTCGAGTGGACTCGTGGCGAGTTGTATTTACTAGAAGGGGGCGACAAGCACCGCCTTTCGTGTCGACATGCACCGCCTTTCATGTCAACATACACCACCGTTCGTGTCAACATTGAGGTGTGCCGTCTTGTCAGGTCGGCTGAGTTGTCGTCCCTAATTATCTCTGGCCGTCAAGTTGATTGAGGCATAGTGTGTAGAAGTACACTTATCAACTACTTGGTATTGAGTTGATTGGGGCATAGTGTGTCAACACTGATGGCTGAGTTCCCTGAGGACGATATATTCATCCAGCGGGTGCCTCTCGACAAGGAGGCTTCAATCTTGGGGTCCTTCATGGCCCCAATCTTAGTTGTGCATCAGTTCACTCTTCGAAGAGGGGTTCCTAAAGGAGATGTCGAGTGTTGCCTTGCATTTAGCCCTCAAGGCCCACTTAGTTCGGGGAGCTCTATTGGAGCAGGAGCTGTATGATCGGCTTTGGTATATGTATGACTCTCCACAGGAGTGGCAGGCAAAATTGGTTAAGGAGAATTAGGCCAAGAAAAAGGCAGAGAAGCAGATTTCCACTTTGGAGGCCGAGCTGAATGGCATCAAGGCCCACTAGCACTGAGAAGTGGACGTAAGGGACGAGGTCCTTATGTGGATCCAATCCCATAGCTCTAAACAAGCAACTTTGGTTGAGAAATTTTAAGGTGAAGTGGCCCAGCTAAAGGGGGAGGTTGGCAAACTCTAACGAGGAATTTTCTAGAGGGATGGCTAGCTGACTGCTTTAGTTGGAGAGGTCGATGTTGAGAGGTGCCTTAAATCTGGCGTCCAAGGAGGATGCTCAATTGAGTCGTCTCTTGGTTTAATAGTTGAGGCGACAGATCGAGGAGGAGCGGTCGGCTCATCAGGCGTTTGCGACTATCGTCTAGGACCTAGAGGGTCGACTTGCTCACTTCACTCGGAGCAGTATAGGATGAAGGTAGTTGAGGATTGGCTCCCTGGTCCCTTAGGTAAAATCGAGGTGGCTTTGGCTTGCAAGGCCAGTACCGACCATGTAGTCTTGCTACCTCCTCTTGGCTCTCGGCCCTCACCCGATCGTCTTTATCCTTCTCGGGTCTCTTACTACCTTGATCTCCTAAAGGAGATCGAGGTAAGTGGAGGGGGGTTAGATTTGGCGGTGAGCGACGGGAGTGATGAGTCAGGGGATGAGCTCAATGAAGACTCTCTTACTTCTGATGCTGCCGCCGAGGCCGAGACTATCGCCTATGGCTATGATTTTTGAGGCTTTGTATTTTTCTTTTTCTTTGTAAATTTCGACATGTTTTGTAAAGAACTTGTAATGAAGTTTGTACTTTGGAAAAAAAACTCGACTTTGTTCTCATTCTCTGAGTCTGTCTTTATTTACTCCTTACTTTTGCTTCGTCTTACTAACTTGTAATTTTGTTCTGATTGAGAGAACCGAGTGTTGGTGCTGCAGTGAATCAATCATATAATGTCGACCCGTATGTTAGGGGTTCGAGACGATTGGTTCTCTTTGCACCTTACTTTGGCCAAGTGGTCGGGTCTTCAGTTGACAACGATTTGGTAAGTTGTAGTGTCTAAGTCCCTTTGTCGAAGATGAGTGAGCAGTTAGACTTCATGCCTTGGGTTTAATCGTGACAGCAACAAGGAATTTTTTAGCAAAGTGACACTTGGAGGTTGGGTGCACAGGATTTATGTAGACGCCTGAGTCTTTGGCAAAAGGACAACCCGGAGGTTAGGTGCCCAGGTCTTATGTAGACGCCCGAATCTTCAATATTCCCATGATGGTCAAGTGGTGATTGTGGGAGTCAACCATATGGTTAGTTCCTTGAGTTTATTCCTAGAAAGGCACCAATTGCTTAGTCAATCGAAGTCAAATTCTTAGAATTTGCTGAAGTTGACTAGGTCTTTTACAACCCTGAGGTTATGCCTAGAACTTGTTGAAGTCAACTAGGTCTTTTACCCTATGGAGGGCTACCCTTATAGCAATTAGGTAATATGACAAGCCAGAGATTAGGTGCCCAGCACTTACGTAGACGCCTGGATCTTCAATATATCCATGATGGTCAAGAGGCAACTGTGGAGTTGACCATATTATGAGTGCCTTAGGTTTATTCCTAAAAAGGTACCAAGGGCTCAGTGTCCCTAAATTGATTAGGTACTATGGAAGTGTAAGAAAGCAATCTAGTCAGCTTCAATAAGAATTTCATTGATATGAAATGAAATTTACAAAATTATTGAAAATAACGCTACACGTGCTCAATATTCTAGGGATGCTGGAGAACTCTCCTATCTGGGGCCCTTAGTCAATAGGTGCCAGTTCGAAGCTCTTCTAGGACTATGTAGTGGCCTTCCTAGTTAGGGTCTAGCTTGCCTCTCCGAGTGTCTTTGTCGAAAGCGGCTTTGCGGAGGATGAGGTCGCCAGTATTGAATCTCCTTGGTCAGATTCTGCTATTGTAGTAGTGGACGATTCGTTGCTGATTGATGATTTGAGTCTAAAGCGCTTTTTCTCGAGTCTCATCTAGGGGTCGAGGCCGAGTCAAAGTCCTTCTGAGTTCATGCCTTCGTCAAAGTGTTGTAGTCGAATGGTCAACATGCCTACTTCGACAAGAGTGACTGCCTTAGCGTCATAAGCTAGCTTGAATAGCGTCTCCCCGGTCAAGTTTTTGTAGGTCGTACGGTGCGACCAAAGGATACTAGGCAACTCTTAAATATCTTTGAAAGCTAAAGGCTCTAGAATAGAGGCTATCTCAGCGAAGGAAGGAGGCATTCTCTTGCTTCTCATGATTTGGCAATCAAGAAGCCAGAGTAGTCTCTAAAAAGACAACTAGGACCTAATCTTCCCTTGAGGAAGCTTTAAAGGTGATGAGAGCTCCTCCATTCTATAGATGGCTAGCTAATAAATACTCCCAAAATAGTTGCTAAGGCTGTAGAGGAATACGTCTTTGTCGATTCCTCTCAGCCAAAACCAAATTCTTCTTAGCTTGAGTGATACAACTCCGAACTTCGCTTAGCTTGACTGATACAACTCCGAACTCCGCTTAGCTTGACTGATACAACTCCTATGTAGTTCAGGGTGAACTGATTGGCCACATATTCAGGACCTAACATGTTTTCTTGAAGAAGAAAATAAAGAGGCGGTTGTGGAAGCTGACTGAGAGGTTCGCTAGTAAAGATAGCGAATTACTCTTGGAGAGATTGAGGGAGCTTGTGAGCTGTTTCCTCAAGAAAATAAAGAGGCGGTTGTGGAAGCTGACTGATTGGCCAAATACGTAGCTCTAGTATCATTTTGCAGGGTGAGATTGATCAGACCCTTGTTCAGAACTCGACATTTTTTTCAAAAAAGAAAGGAGGCCCTATGGTTGGTGTTAAATTGTTGATGTACTAGTGATCATACAGTCAATTATATCCGTATTTGGATGAATTTGTTGAGGATTGATGAAGGGCCCACTTTCTTCCCTGACTTTATGTCTAGTTCTTGAATTAGGTATTTGAAAAATCTGCACAAGTAGAAGTTCGTAAGAGGATGGGGTTGGATTCCCTCATTATACCTCTGACGATCAAGTTAGTTGATGAGCTTGAGGGGGTGAATAAGAACTAAGAGTTCTTGTGTGCAGTGTGATTGCTTAAGGATTAGATTTGGAAATTAAGATTCCAGTGTTTGGTACCCACTGTTTTCCATTTTAAGTAGTACATGTATTTATACTATGGTGGCAAGGGTAAATTGGTCTCTTTGGCCAAAAGAAGAGAGGCAGTGGCAAAGTATGAACTGGCAGGCACGTCGGCATTTGCTTTACTGGTGTCAGCTAGTGAGTGGAGGGAAGGTCGCTTTGACATTAATAGGAAGAGATTGGCAGCATGGCAGGGCCCACGTGGTCCGATAAGTCATGAAGACTATCTGAGCAAAGGTCCTGATTGCACATGCCATGCATTAAATGCGATGTTGACACGTTGTCATAGAGGGAAAGGCTCGAGACAAAAACAGTCCTTTAGCTTCATTGAGTCGTAACGCCTTTCGAGTTGACTTTGCAAGTCGTCTGACAAGTGTCGAGTGGACTCATTACGAGTTGTCTTCAATAGAAGGGGGCGACAAACACCACCTTTCTTGTTGACATGCACCGCCTTTCGTGTTGACATACACCACTGTTCGTGTCGACATTGAGGTGTGCCATCAGAAACAGTAGAACTCGTGTCCTGCTAAACGCTCTAACATTTGGTCAATGAAAGGAAGAGGGAAGTGATCTTTCCGAGTGGCTAAGTTGAGTTTTCGGTAATCAATGCAAACTCGCCATCCAGTTTGGATTCGAGTGGGAATCAGCTCAGTAGCCTCATTTTGGATCACGGTGATCCCAGATTTCTTTGGAACAACTTGTACCGGACTCACCCATGAACTATCAGAAATGGGATAAATGATCCCATGATCGAGACATTTTAGAATGTCTTTCCTAACGGCTTCTTTCATCACTGGGTTAAACCTACGTTGAGCATCTCTAGTAGGTTCGGCATCATCTATCAAATAGATTCGGTGTTGAACAATGGTTGAACTAATCCCTTTGATATCAGCCATGGTCTATCCAATGGCTTCCCTATTCTCTCTTAAAACTGCTAAGAGAGCTTCCTTTTGACCGGTAGTCAACTCAGAAGAAATGATAACTGGTAAGGACTTGTTATCCCTTAAGTAGGCATACTCTAGATTCTCGGGTAGAGGTTTGAGCTCTAACTTAGGGGGTTCCTCCACAGATGGGCGAAGCTGGACACGAGGTTCTATCTCTAAAGGTTCTCGTTGCCAGCCAACAGCAAAAACATGATTGACCAGCGGTTCTATCTCAAGTTCGTCATCAGAAAGCTCCTCAATCATTAAATCAGATGCATTTGAATCAGACTCACACTCTCCCTCTTGTTGTTCACTGGATATTCCTTGAATGAAATTCACTTCCATGGGTTCATCAGATGGATCACTAGGCTGTCTCCCTAAGTTGAAGATATTGAGGTCAACAGTCATATTCCCAAAAGATAGTTTCATCTGACCGGTTCTACAGTTTATCAAAGCATTTGAGGTGGCTAAGAACGGTCTTCCTAGAATGACGGGGATTTGATTTTTGATATTGAAAATGGGCTGCGTTTCCAAGACAATAAAATCAACAGGGAAAATGAACTCTCCAACTTTGATCAGAACATCATCTACCTCTCCTTTGGGAATTTTTACAGATCTATCAGCTAACTGTAGAATGCATCTTGTAGGTTTAAGTTCTCCTACACCTAGCTGTTGATAGACTGAATAAGGAAGGAGGTTGACGCTGGCTCCCAAGTCTAGAAGTGCCTTATCAATGTGAGTGTTACCTATGACGCATGGAATTGTAGGACAACCAGGGTCCTTATATTTTAACGGCATGGGTTTTGAAAAAATTTCACTGAGGTTGGCAGCTAAGAAGACTTTCTTGGGAACATTGGTGGTTCTTTTCTTAGTGCATAAGTCCTTCAAGAACTTTGCATAAGAGGGAATTTGTTCGATTGCATCTAGGAGAGGGATGTTGATCTTGACCTGTTTAAATGTTTCTAGGATTTTCTCAACCTGCGGGGAGTTTTTCCTAGGTTTGAGTCTATCTGGAAAGGGGGCAACGGGCCTATACCTATCTAGATCAGGCTCAATCTCAAGTTCAGCATTTTGGTCATCGGAAGGAATTGTTTCATCAGAAGGAGTGTTTTGAATAGGAGAAGGGGTTTGATCCGGTGGCATTCTAACCTGATTGTCTATTTGTTTTCCTGATCGCAGTGTGTGTACTGCATTCACATGAGCTGGATGGTTGGAACTGGATCCAGTGTCTTTAGGGTGTGCAACAGGTTGACTAGGGAATTTTTCTTTTTCTCTCTCACTCACGGCAGCAGCTAGTTGCCCAAGTTGGGTTTCTAACTGGGCTATGGCTTGAGTGTTCGAGTTGAGCACTTGGCCAGTAGTTTGCATGAATGAATTTAGAGTGGTGGATGATTGGGTCAACATGTTGGTCGTTTGTGTAGAATCTTTGATCATAGCTTCTAAACCCTTTTCTAAGACACTTAAACGTTTGTCATGATCAGAATTTGAAGGATTTGTAGGCTGGTGAGGATGAGGATGTTGGTTTGGAAAAGGTGGGTTAGCTTGTTGGAAATTATTTGGTGCATTGAACGGGACATCGTTTCCCCTCGGGAATTGCGGGTTTGACGCGGGAATGAAGTTTTGGTTTCCATGAGAATTTCCTTGGTTCCAAGCAAAGTTAGGATGATTTCTCCAACCTGGATTGTAGGTTAGAGAAAATGGATCATTTCTAGGGCGCTGAAATGTAGCGTTCATCTGTTCTAAAGCGTGGTTGTTTCCTAGAAGAGGGCATTCCTCTGAAACATGGGTAGAAGACTGACAGTTATGACATCCCAGGGCAGAAATATGATTGATTTGAGCCGGAGCTTGTTCCTTAACTTCTAAGGCTTCTAACCTCCGCAGAATCGTCGCCATCTTCGCTTCAGACGCAATGTTTGACTCGAGGGAAAGACCACTAGACTTAGATTGGGAAACAGATGAAACCCTGTCATCACAGTTTTCCCACTGCATTGTTATCTCGGATATAAAATCTCCCTGACACATCGATTCTAAAGATGTTTTTGAAGAATAGTCCAATCCTTCATATATGACTTGGCACAATCACCATTTTTCTAGACCGTGATGAGGACATTGGATTAAAAGATCTTTAAATCGGTCGAAATATTTCCAGAATGGCTCTCCCGGGACAATTTTGAAATTCTGAATGCTGTTCCTAAGCTTTATCGTTTTGTGAAAACAGAAAAATTTCTTGAGAAAAACAGTGACAAATTCCTCCCTAGTTGAGATGGAATTTATCGGTAAGCTGTACAGCTATTTTTTAGCTTTGTCCTTAAGGGCAAATGGAATAAATCTAAGCTTAATCGCATCTTCAGTTAATTCCCTCATTTTAATCATAATACATACTTCCTCAAATTCCGAGATAAATATATGCATCTTCTGTTTCATTACCTAGGAATTTGGGAAGCATGTTTATGAAATGCGGTCTAAGCTCGAAATTTGCTCCATTTACTTCGGGGAGTCTTATGCAAGATGGCATTGCATTTCTGGTGGGGTAACACATATCCTGAAGAACTGGTTGATTTGCCATTTCTTGGATTGGTTCAACACGGATTAAGCGATGAAAATTATCCCGAACCCAAAATTACATACACCAAAACAATTTTTTTTATAAAAAGAAAGAAAAAAAATTAGTTTTGTTTTTTTAAAGGAAAGAAAGAATGAAAATTAGTTTTTTTATGAGAAGATAAAGAAAAAGAAAAATCCTAATTAAAACAAATTAAGGCAATCACTTTTCAATCAACTCTAACTCTAGGGTTTAGCCTAACTCCACTAGACCAGCTCCTAACCAAAAATTCCTACAGTAAAAAGATCAAAGTTTTACCCAGGTAGTTAGCCAGGTAAGGATAGTACTAGAGGGTGATCGAAGATCAATTAAGTACCTCTTTCCTTACGGAGCGCTTTACGCAACCCCTAAACCTTGCCTTAGACACCAACTATTCTGAGAAAACTTAAACCGGTTCACTTAAGGATTTCTTATTCCTTATTGAGCTCGAATCCTTAGGGGCCAACGTCTAATGAATTTTAGAAGGCTTGGGTTTGTGAAGTGAGGAATTAGTGATTTGTGGGCTAAGGAAAGGGTGATGAAATCCCTTACCTTATCTTGATTGGGGTTTTACCCTTAAGAATGTTTTAAGTGTGTGCCAAATCAAGTGCTACAATCACTTTGGTGAATTCCTACACTATATGAAATGCAACCCTAGAAATTAAAAGCGACTAAAAAGGATGATAAAAAATTTTTTTTTTTTTAATTATGGTCAACAACTATCAAATGTATGAAGGTGACTCATGTTTGAATTTATTATCTTGTTAGTTAATGTCCAAGTGAAAGATGAATTTTATTATGTTCAACAAAAATAAAATCTTTTTTTTAAAATCCTAATTATCTCTAATTGTGAAGCTAGCTAAAGAGGATGGAATTGAAAACTAGAAAGAAGACTTACCCGAAAGCAATGCTCCAAATTCTTGATCTTCAATCCAAGATTTTCAAGCTCCAAGCGGTTCCTTCACAAGAAAAATACACAAGTTAAAGAACCAAATTAATAAAATCCTAATTTAGCACAAGAGATAATAAATTGAATTTTAGAGAAGAAAGAATCAAAGAATAATTGAAATCACAAGGTAAGAAAGACGAATGAATAAAATCAAGAAATAAACTAAGAATGAAAAGAAAATTTAAGAAAGTCAAGATGGAGGATTCAAAAGAGGTAAGAAATCTAGAATATAATCCACTAACCAATTTCAATTACAAAATATAAACTATTCTCTTTTTATCATATTTCAACTTAGATTTATTAAGCATAGATTATCAAACCATTTAAGGAAAGTGTAACCTATCAAATTATCATCTAAGTTAAAATTACTATTCATGATAAGAACAACAACATGATAATAATCCTAGAATTCATAAGCATAACCTATCAAACCATTTAAGATAAGCATAGATTATCAAATTCTTCTTCTACTGATTAGTTCTCTAGTTGATTATCCTAAACATGAACATTTTAAGTGCAAGAGAATAATTCATACAATATAAAGGAAATTAGACTAGTTTCATATAATTCTAAACTTCCTACAAGAATTAAATTCACATCTTTAAGAAATAAAAACAAGAAAAAGAATTAATTACAAAAATAAAAAGAAAAGAAAAATCTAAACTATGAACAAGAAATAAATCTAACTATAAAGAAAATAAAAATCTACACTACAAAATATATTACAAAAATTAAATACGAGAAAATAAATCTATTCTACAAATTAAAGTGCAAAAAGAAATAAAAAGACAAGAAAATAAATCTACACTACAAACATGAATTTAAATCTAACTAATAAGCAATAATAAAGAAATTACTAAAAAGAAATAAAAGATAAAAGAAATGCAAACCTTCAATTTGCTCTTCATCTCCATCCTCATCATTCAACAAAGAGGAGAAAGAACAAATTTAAAGAGGAGAAAAATTATTATTATTAATTACAACTAAAGTTACAATTTTTGGAAGGCCTTCTCAATTAAGAGTGGCCCTCCTCTCCAAAAAGAGTTTACAAAATTTTTCACACCCTTAACCCCTCACTCTCTACCCCTATTTATAGTAATCTTCAATGAATATGAGCCATTGGATTTGTCTTGAGCCCTAAGCAAAGCAATCTCCATATTTGAATTTGCTTTTTGTTCTTCTCTAGCCCAATCTTCATTTGATTTTTCAAGGCCCAATCTCCATTTGATTTTTCCAAGAATAAAAATTGCAAGTCCGGCCCATACAAAGAATTTCATTTCCAAACTCTGTAGCAATCCGGCCCATGTGAAACACTTGATTTTTAAAAGAAAATCAAATTCTCCATTCATGCAGCATGTCCATTCTATGAGACTTCATGTGATAAAAAGAAAAAAAACAAGTCTCCGGCCCATCCAAATCCTTGTTGTTTGCAACCGGCCCATATGATGTTGTGCTTTTAATTGCTTTTTTTTCCAAGCAACCGACCCATTCAAGCATCCAAGCTTCATTCCAAGCAACCGGCCCATTCAAGCATCCAAGTTCAATGAAGCTTGTGATTAAAATGCAATAGCAGGTCCGGTCATGAGTCTTGAAACAAATCCGGTCCATTTCATTTTCCATTTGATTTTCAAATGTAAATGGGTGTAATTTGTTTGTTGATGGGCTTTGGCCTTTGTGGCTTCTTCTTGAGCATGATGTGTAGGAGGATTTTTGGCCTTGCTTCATAGCATTCATTTGTGGGCTTTTGCTTGATGGACTTCTAAAATGCTACAAAATAAAGAAGAGAGATTTTTAAGGGGTTTTTATATTTTCATTCATTTATGTGTAAACTAAGCTAACAATAATTATTAATGGTATATTTATTCATGTAAAATAGATAATGAGGGTATAAAATTGTAATAAAATGTGATTATCAAATACCCCCNTTCCGGTATGCTCGTCGTATGTCGCGAAGAGACAACTGATCAAGTCTTCACAAGCCGTACTCGTCGTGCCGGCCCGAGATAACTATCAAAAAGATATTATCTTCGAACAAATCGATCACCCTTTGCTCACGTTGTGGGACGAGTCTGAAGATGATGACCCTGTGCCTCAGTTTTTACAGTACAGTCAAATTGCGAAGCGCATGATGAGCAACATGGGGTACGACCTCACTCGCCCAGAGGGCCTGAATTATGACCGAGGGAGAAAGGCGGTCATCCGACCTGCTTACGTACCTAAAGGCAAACCTTCAAATTACTTCAACAGGACTCGGAGAGGTTTAAGCTACTCCTCTTCCTCATCGGATTTGTTCTGTTATTTCAATGAGGACTCCGACTATGTGCGTTCGGGGGATCGATCATCGACAACCTCAGCATGGGACTCAGACATCAGCATAGAAGACTTGATCGACAAACTTACAGTCAACATGGCTGCAATTGATCCCGCCGAAATGGCAGGGGATGGATAGGTCCCTCTTTATAATAAGACATAGGACCGCTACGTCAACGCTCAGTGGAATAGTCACTTCGAGCAACGTGAACCACCGACCGAAGATGAAATCCAACAAGTGAACATGGGCGATGAGACTAATCCCAAGCCTATATTCATTAGTGGTAGTCTATCTCCCCAAGAGAAGGAAGATCTCATTGCCCTCATACGGGAATACATTGATGTCTTCGCATGGAATTACGAGGACATGCCCGGCCTCGATCCACAGATCGCCATGCATCGCCTCAACATCGGCTCAGACGCCAGACCAGTCAAACAACAGCAGAGGTGGTTTCGTCCGCAAATCATAGAGGCAATCGAGGCTGAAGTGAAGAAACTGATCGAATCCGACTTCATTAGAGAGGAACAACACCCCGACTGGGTAGCTAATATTGTTCCAGTCCTGAAGAAGAATGGTAAGATTCGCATCTGCATTGACTTCTGGGATCTTAATGCTGCTTGCCCAAAAGACGAGTTTCCTTTGCCCATCACGGATGTCATCATTGATAACACGTACGGTTTTGAGAGGATGTCCTACAATCAAATCAAAATGCACCCGAGGATGAAAAACACACTTCATTCAGGACTCCCATGGGGGTATACTGCTACACGGTAATGCCATTCGGACTCAAAAACACAGGCGCAACCTACCAACACGCCATGAGCACAATCTTTCGAGATCACCTGAGAAAGATGGTCGAGTGCTATATGGATGACTTGGTCGTAAAAAGTCGCAGTAAAGATGACCATCACCAAGACTTGAGGGTGATGTTTGAACTCATGAGAACTCACCAACTCAAGATGAATCCTATAAAGTCATTCTTAGGGATGTCCAGCGGTAAATTCCTCAGTTTCATGGTAACAACAAAAGAAATCCGAATTGACCCAGATAAGGTACGAGTTATTCAGGAGCTTCAGCCGCCCCGGAATCTTAAGGAGCTAAGGGGCCTTCAGGGATGATTGGTTTACATCAGGAGGTTCATCTCAAATCTTTCGGGTAAGTGTCAACCCTTCTCTAAACTGATGAAGAAAGGTACTTCCTTCGTGTGGGACGAGCCTTACCAACGGGCCTTTGAGGAGATCAAAGCCTATCTCTCAAATCCGCCTGTCCTCGCGGCTCCAATCTTAGGAAAACCATTCCTCATCTACATACGGGCTATGAAGCATTCTCTGGGTGCTCTTTTGGCACAAAATGACGACGCCGGCCATGAGCAGTGCATTTATTACCTGAGCAGAACCCTACAGGGCGCTGAATGACGATACCCCATGGTTGAAAAGGAGTGTCTAGCCTTAGTATTTGCCATCCAAAAGATGAGACACTACCTAGTCGGCCAAACTATCTACGTCATTTGATGAACCCCATCCGAGTCTTCATATGCAGCCTGCGGCCTTAAACTGACGTTTGGCCAGATGGGCGCTCCTGCTGTCATAATATGACATTCACTTCATGTCACTGAAGTCAGTCAAAGGACATGCTATCTGTGATCTCATGGCCAGTCATTCGCTAGGGGTGAAAACTGACTTATTCGAAGATTTGCCAGATGAACCCCCCGAAGTCAACATGACCTCCCCAGCGAAAGCCTGGCAGATGTTCTATGACGGCACATCTCGCGTCGGCATGAGCGGATCTATTATTGCAGGAGTGGGGGTGGTCCTCACTTCCCCGCATAACCACATACTACCACGAGCTTTTTCTTTAACAAAGTCATACACCAACAACGTAGCTGAGTACAATGCGCTACTCATTGGACTTGAGTTGGCAAGGGAGTTAGAGATAAAGCACCTCGATGCTTATGGTGACTCCCAGCTCATTGTCAAGCAAATGACGGGGGAATACAAAGTCAGAAACGACGACCTGATCCCACTTCACAAAGCAGCTACCAAGTTAATAGAGTCATTCGAAAGCTTCCGCATTGAGCATGTGCTCTATTCCAAGAACACGCACGCAAACGCTCTCGCATCCCTGGCAGCTAACTTGGCCCAACCACCAGAAACGACTCAATGGGTCACTGTGGCAAGCCAAAGACTCTTTCGACCTAAAGACGTTCTACAAGTGAACGCCACTTGCCAAGTTTTGGATCTGCCCGACCCAAAAGATTAGCATCTCTCGATCATCAACTATGTCCTGTACGACATGTTGCCCGAAGACGCTAGAGAGCGAGAGTCTGTCCGCCGACATGCCTCAAGGTTCTACTATGATTCGACCACGAAGACGTTGTATCGAAGGTCGTATGACGGCTTGTTACTTTGATGTCTTTCAAAGATAGAAGCACAAGAGGCCCTACGTGAAGCCCATGATGGCACTTGCGGAGCTCACTGTTTGTGTCAAAAGTTGCCTTTTCCATTGTTTTCAAACCTGTTACACCGTTTATTGATTACAAGTTCAAACTGAAAAGAGAGTTGATCTTTTTATAAGATCTTCTTACAACGAAAAATAAAGATTACAACTTTATCAAACAAAACGCAGCAGTAGTTTATCTCCCGCTGCTTTGCGTGGGATCTTTGCATGTGCCGGGGACGTGTTAGTCCGTGGACCACCGCAGACCAAAGCCGATCGACAATATAATTACGCTCTTGTTTCACGAGGGAAACAATTGCGGAAGCGACAATCACGACCAGGCGAGATTGTGGCTCTTCTCGAGATTAAAACCAAGTTTAATCCGGAGGAAAGAAGGGAAAAGAATCACAAACCTTTCGAAGGGGCTTTCTTTATGAAAGTGTTCGCCAAGCTCTGATGATTCTCCTCTGAAATTCGTGGTTGACTGGTCAATTTGACAGCACCTCGCCTTCTTAATCTCAGATCTCCCATCCTCTTGAAAGAAGACCTTAGGCTTCTATTTATAGGCTTTTTGAGATGTGTCTCCTAGTAGGAATTGACGTTTAAACATTATTTGCGGTTTATAACTGTCTAAACGTGTTTATGGATAACCTCAGAGCAGTTGGAGAGGTTTTGGGACGAAAGAATCCTTAAAAATCATCGAAATCCGTTTTTGGGGAGGTTTTATATCCAACAAGAGTCCTGGTGACTCGGGACTATGCGAGTCAGCTTCTGGTGACTCGGAATGTGCGAGTCAGCTCCTGGTGACTCAGAACTGTGCGAGTCAGCTTCTGGTGACTCGGAACTGTGCGAGTCAGCTCTTGGTGACTCGGAACTGTGCGAGTCAGCTTCTGGTGACTCGGAACTGTGCGAGTCAGCTTCTGGTGACTCGGAACTGTGCGAGTCAGCATTTGGTGACTCGGCACTGTTCAAGCTTCTAAGCAATGTTTCGTGATTCTTCCAGCTTCTTTGTTTTGCGTACGCTTCGTCGCCTTGCTGATTTTGGATGAATTCCTTTGACTTGGATAATAACGTTTATCGTCTTTTCCTTGTCTTACACTGTGTTTGAGGACCTATGGGCATTTTTTTAACGCCTACAGATACCCCCTCCAAAGTGTTTCAGTCTCGTTTCTTTTATAGAAGAGCCTAAAATACTTTGGATATGATAGGCTATATTTGCAGAAGGACCTATCATGGGTTTCATTTCTTGATTCCTTCAGCCTTCAATCTATTCAGAGTTCTGTCGAATAGATGAAGTTTTTACGGCTCTGCGTTTATCGTCTGGCCGCTGTTGAAATCTTGAAACTAAACGGCGTCGTTGGATGCTCAAGTCACGAGACCAGTATTTATAGGATTTTTGGCAAATCCTCAGCCATCAACGGGTTTGATGCGCCTTTACCGACTACCGTTTGAGTCAGGCTAGCATGCGGATTATCTAAATCCGTTCCGCATGTGACATTGTGCTAAGAGAGTTAACGCTCTTAGTGCTACGATCTTGAATACGTAGACTTCGTCTTTCTCCTGTGAAAAGACTAAACAGCAACGTGTATGAGACGTTGACTTAGGATTTTTGGCAAATCCTCAGCCTTCAACGGATTTGACGTGATCTTACCGACTACCGTTCGAATCGGGCTTACATGCGGATTGTCTAAATCCGTTCCGCATGTGACGTTGTGCTAAGAGAGTTAACGTAAGAGAGTGAATTCTCTTAGACTCGGTGCTACGACTTTGAATACGTAGACTTCGCCATTGTTATGGGAATAGGCTACCCGGCAACGTGTATTAGACGTTGACTTATCCCTACTTAGGCTTCGGGATGAGATTCCCCAGAATCGAACTCTGGTGTCTTTTTCTTCGGAGAAAGACTAAACCGACGACGCGTGTTAGGCGTCGGCATATCCTTTCTTAGGATTCAGGATGAAATTCCCCATGTGTGTAAGGCATGGACTCTCTCTTAGACTTTGTGCTATGATGTTGAATACATAGGCTTTACCATTGTTATGGGAATAGGCTACCCAGCAACGTGTATTAGACGTTGACTTATCCCTACTTAGGCTTCGGGATAAAAATACCCCAGACTGGTATTCTGGTGTCTTTTTCAATCGGTAAAAGACTAAACCGGCGACGCGTGTTAGGCGTCGGCATATCCTTTCTTAGGATTCAGGATGAAATTCCCCATGCGTGTAAGGCATGGATTTTGGTGTTATTAATAACAACCTGCCACAATGTTGAATATGTGGACGGATGTTCTTTTCAACGGTTAAGAACTAACCGGCAGCGCGGGTTAGGCGCAGACTTATCCTTGCTTAGGTTTCAGGATAGAATACCCCAGAATCGAACTCTGGTGTCTTTTTGTGCGGAAAAAGACTAAACCGGCAGCGCGTGTTAGGCGCAGACTTATCCCTGCTTAGGATTCGGGATAAACTTCCTAGTACCTGTGAGGCACAAATTTTGGGATTTGAAAAAGGTGGTGTCTTCTCTTGGGGCAAAGACGAACCCGAAATGGGAGAGGAAGAATTTTATATTCTATCTCCCGACAATGAAGAAGAAGAATTTTATATTCCATCTTCAACTGGAAAGGAGACTCGAGGTGGGATCTCCACCTCCAGAATCCGGAAAGGTGAAACTGAGAGTGGGATCTCCACTCCGAGAATCGAAAAGATTCGGATAACCCTAACTGTCGGAAGGTTTGATTACCGAACTAAAGATGAATTTCTCGTTTATCGAGAGTGAATTGCGGTTTTGGTCCTAACTGTAGGAAGGTTTGACCAAGCAGGAGTTTGAGATGACCCTAACTGTAGGAAGGTTTGATCACTCGATTTGAAAGTGGACCTCTCGTTCATTGGAGGAATCGAGAGGGGATTTTGACTGTGGTCCTAACTGTAAGAAGGTTTGACCAAGTGGGTGTTTTGAGACAATCCTAACTGTAGGAAGGTTTGATCGCTCAATTTGTGGACCTCTCGTTCATTGGGGGAATCGAGAGGGGATTTTGACTGTGGTCCTAACTGTAAGAAGGTTTGACCAATTGGGAACTTTACGTCCAGACTCTAACAGAGAGAGTGTTGAGTGCATAGACATGGTGAGAATGGGAGTTCTTATTCATTACATTGCTGTGGTTTTGGGAACTTCCCGTTACATAAATCGTCCACCCCCAGTTTCCTCTGCGGAACTGGTTCGGACATTATTATCAGTTACCTAACCGGGTTATCCTTAAGAATATTAGCTTAATATTCTCCAGGAACTTCCCGTCAAAAGTGGGGAAACAGTTTAGACTCATATACTATTGGAGTATGCAGGAAGCAGTTTAACCTCTTATACCGGTCGGAGGATTGAGAAACAGTTTATACTCGTATACTCTTTGGAGTTTTGCCATTCTTAATTGGCTTACCTTAGCGTTATGACGCCGGCTTCAACCAAGGTCTGAATGCTATTCTTGAGAGTAAAGCAATCCTTAGTGGGATGAACGACCTTCCTGTGGTATGCACAGTACTTCGGGTCCGTAGTGTTGTCAGCTTCCTCCTGATTTGCGATAGGTGGTAGCTTGATCTAGTGTTGTCAGCTTCCTCCTGATTTGTGATAGGTGGTAGCTTGATCTTGTTGCTTCCAAGGAGGGATTCGAAGATGGCTGGAACGTCTTCGTCCTTGAAAGAGTACTCTTTTTGGAGTCTCGGACCCGAAGTCTTTTGCTGTTTTCGGAGTTGCTTTTGCGACGTCTGGTTAGCGTCAACAGCTGTTGCAGGTGATTTGCCTTTGCCACGAGAGGCAAAGTTAGAATTCAGAGGCTTAGTTGTTGATTGACCCCTCTCGGCTTTCTTCCTTCGGAGGAATCGCTCAGCTTGCTCCCCTCGGACCTTCAGATCCTTCCACGTTTTGGACGGTGCTGTTCCCATAGCTTCTAATACATCTATGGAAAGATTATTATGGCACGTCTGGAGTATGAACTCCTCCGTGACCGGATCTCGGCAGTTCATTGCCTTGTTCCGGAAGCGTTTAACAAAGTTTTCCACGAGTTCTCCATCCTTCTGCTTTTCTTCAAAGAGCGTCCCGATTGACACCTCCGTGTCATCGTCGAAGAAATTAGCGAGAAACATGCTTTCCATATTGTCCCATGTAGTGATACTTCCTGGTTTAAGCCGGCGGTACCAATCAAATGCAGCGGCACGAAGGGTTCCTACGAACGATCGTACCATTAGAGGTTCGTTACCTGAAATGATCCCCATGTGAGACTTGAAATAAATCAAGTGTTGGGTAGGGGAGCCCCTTCCATCGAATGGTGTGAAGTTGATCAAATTGAACTTCGGTGGGTATGGAATGGAGTCCCACTCCCTCGGGTAGGGACACGGAATGCCAGTCTTTTTTACTTCTTGGGCAGACATCAAAGCATTGATTTTGCTTTCCAAGTCTTTCATCTTAAGATCTTCGCCTACCTCACTCTTCTGGCGATTTTGGGGATGGATATTGATACCACCCCCAGCGTTAAGAACGTCTTCCGTATTCCTGTTCTCGCGGGGAGTCTCGATGTTAAGATTTTCTTCTACCTCTGAGTCGCTATCTATCTGATTAGCGGTCGGACGACGACTAGATTCACCGCGCTGGTTTGTCAGCTGTTGGAGTTGTTGTGCGTGTAAATCTTTAACACGTTGTACAGCCATCTCCATTTCAATTTTAAAATCCTCCTTTTGCTTTGCCAAAGCTTCTTGAAGAAGTTGAGCCATCTGTTCTGTGGTGATCATGAACGACTCTCGAGACTGTCCTGTGCTGGATACAGTAGCATCTGAAGCGATCGCTGAGTTAGCATCCGACGCTCCTTCGTCTGAGGACTGTCCTCTCTGGATTCTGTTGTAATTGTAATCTCTAGGCCTTATAGCCCCGGTTTGCAGCCGAGTCAACCGTTTGGACATTTGTGAAAAAGGCTCAGGGTTGTAGCGCCGCGTGGACTTTCCTTTTTCTGCCATATTAATCGTGAATTCCGAAAGTTCACGTTCCTGAACGGGTGACTTTCTTTTACGGAAACGTCTCGATTTATTTTTCTCCGTTTCTGTAGAAAGTCTTTCAAACACTGAAATCCTTTGCGAGGCAGTCTTGGAACAGTTACACTCTGCTAAACACTGCCTGATGAGTTTAGCTACAAGGACAACGAGAATCCCTTTCTCCGGGAGTTAGTTTCTCTTCCGAGATTTACTCTTTACCCTCCAGTCTGATAGTACAGCTCGATCGAATTATTATCGGAGCCACCTTCTTGTGTTGGCATAACCCTCTTATTGCTAACATCGTTCTTCTTCTGACGGATAAAACTCTCTTGAGATATAGCGCTCTGTCATTATTTTCAAGAGTCGCTCGTTTTGAAAAACTCGCCTTCGCTGCGATGCGTGAGGGATTAACAGAATCTCGAAATTCTACCCGTATCCAAGCGAGCGTACTCGTACTTTCTCTGTATGAGCAGTTTTGAGTTACTGGGACTCGCTCTCGTCCCCATTTGACCAATCCAAGCGGCGTTTGTTTTTATACAAAGGGGCCGAACGGATCCATAATGTCATTTTAACTCCGGGATTGAAGTCCACGCCGCCGTGGGGTTTTCAGGAGGTTTGAGGAAGTCATTGAAACATAAAGCAGGAGCTGTCGCGAGACTTGAAGCTTGATCGCAGGAGTGTGAAATTTCTGCCAGACGAGAATGACCAGCTCACGGGTCAGCAATTGGTGATCGGCCATGGCGAGCAGCGTTTGCGACTGGCCTGGCCTAGCCACGCGTTTTGGTGACTCGGCCTTCGGCCGAGCCAGCTTTTAGTGACTCGCGCCTTTGGCCGAGCCAGCGTTTAATACTCGTTTTTTTTGGACTTGGTTCCGGATCTTGGGGGCCTCCAATTTGACCTGTGGTTTCCTCAGTTTAAAGTCTGCAGTACCTGTTTGTAGGTTTCTTGGCCTCTTGTACAGGATTCTTGCGTGCGCAGAGTAAAGCGTGGCGCTTTCGGTCGTTCTTTAAGAGTGGGAACGTGTCCTCTTAACGGGACCCATTCATTTGTCGTTGGTTTGGACAATCGGCTAAGTCTGCTGTTCCTGTTGCATCTCTAGACTTTCATGCGCTCGTAGCGGATTCCTGCCACTGGCTCGAGGGCCTTGGCAATTTAGGCGTGCTAGGCGTGTGACCCATTCTTGACGCGCCTGCTTGGATCATGGTCGGCTCGGCCTTGGTAGCTTTGAGCTTCACAAGGAGTCTTTGAACCGCTTGTGGGCTGAGTTCTTGATTTTGACCCTTCAAATCCAAATGTCCATCGACCTTTAACTTGTTGGATTCTCCTATTCTACAGGGGACGATGATCGGGGAAGAGAAGGAGTAAGTTACTCTCATATTTGCTTTGGTCGAATCGCTACGTCGACCTTCCCTCGTTGATCGGTTATATGACGATCTTTTGTTGCCGGACACTACAGATTTGCAGAAAACCTGTCGGCTCACACGTGGTCGCCAGTTTGTGTTGTGTCAAAAGTTGCCTTTTCCATTATTTTACAAACCTGTTAACACCAGTTTATCGATTACAAGTTCAAACTGAAAAGGGAGTGATCTTTTATAAGATCTTCTTACAACGAGAAATAAAGATTACAACTTTATCAAGACAAAACGCGTAGCAAGTAGTTTATCTCCCTCTGCTTTTGCGTGGATCTTTCCTTGTCCGGGACGTGTTAGTCCGTTGGCCACGCCCAACCAAAGCCGAATCGACAATAATTACGCTCTTGTTTTACGACCGGGAAACAATTGCGAAGCGCAATCACGGACCAGGCGACGATTGTGCTCTTCTCGAGATTAAACAAGTTTAATCGAGGAAGAAGGGAAAAGAATCACAAACCTTTCGAGGGCTTTCTTATGAAAGTGTTCGCAAGCCTCTGATGATCTCCTTTCTGAAATTCTGTGGTTGACTGTCAATTTGTACAGCACCTCGCCTTCTTAATCTCAGATCTGCCCATCCTCTGAAAGAGAGACCTTAGGCTGTCTATTATAGGCTTTTTGAGACTGTGCTCTCTAGTAGAATTGATGTTTAAACATTATCGTGTGGTTATGGAACTGCTCTAAAGCGAGTTTATGAACCTCAGAGCAGTTGTGAGAGTTTTTGGACGGAAAGAATCTTAAAAATCATCGAAAACCGTGTTTGGGAGGTTTATTATAAAAACAAGAGTCCTGTTGACTCGGGACTGTGCGAGTCAGCTCTGGTGACTCGGAAACTGTACGAGGTCAGCTCTGGTGACTCGAACTATGCGAGTCAGGCTCCTGGTGACCGGAACTGCTGGCGAGTCAGCTCTTGCGTACTCAACATGTGCGAGTCAGCTCTGGTGACTCGGAACGTGCGAGTTAGTAGTTTGGTGGACTGGACTGCTGCGAGGCAGCATTTGGTGACTCCGCACTGTTCAAGCTTCTACAGCAGTGTTTCGTGATTCTTTCCAGGCTTCTTTGTTTTGCGTTGGCTTCGTCGCTTGCTGATTTGATGAATTCCTTGAACTTGATAATAACGTTTATCGTCTTTCTTGTTTACAACTGTATGGGTTTCATTTTCCCAACTTTAGATCGATATACGGGAGAATAGCTATTTTTGCCTGATGAGTTTTAATACATGATT
>NC_033800.1:112385112-112394057 GCF_001876935.1 Asparagus officinalis
ATTCTCATACCCCTTGAATGGTTGCTTATCCGCGACCACCGTCCTCACCTCATTGTCAGTGTCGACATATTTTAAACACTGATGGAGAGTAGATGGAATTATCACGTTACTATGGATCCAAGGCCGACCCAATAGTAAGTTGTATGAAGTCTCCGCATCGATCACATAACACGTGACTTCTGTCTTCAGATCTCCCATCTGGCACTTCACCCGGATCTTACCCAAGGGTCTTGACCCACTAGTGTTGAATCCATAAATAACAGTGCCTGTGGACGCCAACTTGCTTACTGGGATGCCGAGGAAATGCATCAATCGAAGCGGCATAATACTCACAGCAGAACCCGGATCCACTTGGATTCGGTTGACTTGGCTGGAGCCAATGTATCCGACAAAATATAACGGCCGATCGTGGTTCGAATTCTTCGTCTGCATATCTTCTTTGGTGAAAGTAATGCAGGGAAGGTTCTTCGTCGCTATGTTGCACTGTTGACTCAGCGGTTCTGGCTGTTCATGCACCGGCTTGACTTGAGTCAGAAATACCTCTGCATTGGCCAAAGCTTCTTGTAGGGCCTCCCTGGTTTCTTTGGATAATCGCAGCAACTCATACAGCGTTATCCGTGCAGGAATGTTGGCTAATTGCGCCATAATGTCGAAGCTATGCGGAGTCTTCGAGCTTTCCGGTTTGTCTCTTCCAATTGGACGACTGAAACGAGACTGCTTCGGATTCTGTACCTCTTGGGGATTCTTCTCTTTTGGTTTATTCACCGGTTGTCGTAGAGCTTCTTTACCCGGTGTGGGACTTGCAATCACTCCCATCTCCGTGAGAGTTTTGGCTGGTCCCCGCTTGTTCACCCCCTGCTCACTAGGTGGCGGATAATTGTAGTGGTATTCATTTCCGCTCCGTGTCGCAAAAGCTTCTTGTTCTTCTTCAGAGAGCAGGAAAGTGGAGATTCTTTCGTCATCTTCCCCTGGGATAGCAGAGACTCCATAACAAGACTTCCCTTTTCCTTTAGACTTCCTCCCGGATGACGAACCGGCCCATTGTTCATCTCCAATCAGATCTGGATGAACCCAAAGGATTTCGCCATTTGGGGTTGTGTGCGGCACAAGTCCCTTTTGGCGCTGTCCGTGCGGATCGTCATTCACCGTCTTCATCCCGACTTTGGTGACGCGTTTTGGCTCGAACCAAGTTGTAGGCACCGACCCAAAACTGATTGACACTGCGTTGGCCCCCACATTCTTGGCTGGTTTCGGGGTTATGACTCCTACGTCGATTAACGCCTGGATCTTGTCCTTGAGGTGGTAGCATGATCTCGTAGGGTGGTGGACCGCTCTGTGGTACGCGCAGTACTTTGGATCCGTCACTTTGCTGGCCCCTTCTTGATCCACGATCGCCGGCAACTGGATCTTGTTGTTCTCCAACAGGTATTTGAAGATGCCGGGAACTTCATCATCCTTGAAGGAGTACACTTTAGGAAACCTCGGCTCCGCAGATTTCTGCTTCTGAGGCCGTTGTTGCCATTGTCCTCGAGATTGTTGGGGTGCTTGTTGCTGTGGCTGCTGTTGCTGTGGTTGCAATTGAAAGGTTTGATTAGCATCAACTGCATTAGCTTGTGCCTTACCTTTCCCCCGTGGGACGAAGTTTTGCTTTGGAACACTCGTCGCCGGTTGGCCTCTTTCCGCCTTCTTCCTCTTGAGGAATCGCTCAGCTTGCTCTCCCCGGACTTTCAAGTCCTTCCATGTATTGGATGGTGCTGTCCCCATTGCTTCTAGCACGTCCAACGCGAGGTTGTTGTGGCAGGTCTGGAGGATGAATTCCTCGGTGATCGGGTCCCGGCAATTCATCGCCTTGTTCCGGAATCTTTTGACGAAGGTATCGACTAACTCTCCGTCCTTCTGCTTCTCATCGAGCAACGATCCGATAGATATCTCGGTGTCGTCGTCGAAGAAGTTGGCCAGGAACTTGGTCTCCATGTCATCCCAGCTGTTTACGCTGCCTGGCTTGAGGCGGCGATACCAATCGAAGGCGGCTCCGCGAAGAGTGCCGACGAATGACCGCACCATCAGAGGCTCATTACCAGAGATCACCCCCAAATGCGATTTGAAGTAAATCAAATGCTGGGTAGGTGAACCCATCCCATTAAACGGCGTGAAGTTAATTAGATTAAACTTCGCCGGATATGGGATCGATTCCCATTCTCTTGGGTATGGGCAAGGAATGCCTGTTTTCTTCGTCTCTTGAGCGGAAATTAGTGTGTTGATTTTGCTCTCGAGGTTCTTGATCTTCAGGTTTTCGCCGGTTTCTTCGCCAGCATTCTCATTACCACCCCCTGCGTTGACGGGAGGATCATTGGTGTTACGAGCATTTGTATCCTCATCTTCCACATTAATCGGGTTACGATGATTCTGCTCGCCTTGTTGGTTCGCCAATGCTTGGATCTGTTGGTCATGCATTTCTCTCATCTGCTGCATGGCCATCTCCATCTCAAATTTGAAACTTTCTTTCTGCTTAGCCAAAGCGTCTTCAAGCATCTTGGCCATCTGCTCCGCACTTATCATCAGGGCCTCGCGGGGTTGTCCCTCGCTGGATACTGTATTATCTGATGCCACCGCGGAGCCGGCATCAGATTCTTCATCTTCTGAAGGGCGTCTTGTCCGAATCCTACCATAAGTTGCTCGCTCTATGGTTCCGGACTGCAGACGGGTTCTAGGTCGGGAAGCTTTCAGAATCGACTCGAAATCTTCTCGTGCCGATGTCCCTTTGCTCGTCATGTTGGTGGTGACCCTCGGAAATTCTCCGTCTTCAATCACCCTTCTTCTTCGTTGGAAGCGCCTAGGCCTTGGTTTTGGCGTTTCCGCATTAAGTCTTTCAAAAACTGAAACTCTTTCGGGGACCGCCTTAATGCAATTGCATTCCGACAATACCGCCCGAATGAGTTTGGAACAGGGACATTGAATTTCCCGTTCTCGGGGACTCCTCTTCCTGGTTCTATTCGTACCCCCAGCACGATAGTACAACTCGTCATTTTGACAGTCAGAGTAACCTATCGTGTGCGGGCACGCCTTCTCAGGTACAACACAATCATTATCAGATGATAATGTTTCCATCTGAGGTTGACTTGCCTTCTTTGGGCTTTCAAAGGTTACCCGCCTCAAAACATGCCTTTTTGGGCGTGAATTTTCGGCGTGATCTTGGACTTCAATGCGCAAATTGGTGCGCGCAGCTGCCTTGAGGTCTTTGTCATGCTGGAGGTGATGGCGACCCCCAGTATGTTGAGTCGTTCTGGGCTTCTTCATCGGGCCCAAACGCTCGTGAATTGGAGCTTTGCCTCTCACGTCAGGAATTGGACCGAGGCGCTCCAAAATTGGTTTCTTCTTGCGGGATGACTCTGCATGATCTCCCGGAGAAGTTATTGGGATTGACGGCGACTTTGGTTGACTCGCCGGAGTTTGACCTTCCTTAGAAGGCTGCACTGGTTGCTTTTTGGCCTGAGTCGCCACTTCAGACTTAGGCTTCCAGACTTGTCGTGTTGGTGGTGGCTTCTTCTCCACCTCCTTTTGCAGCTTTCTACGGGCTTCCTGAGCTTGAGCCCGTGCCTGCGCTGACATCGCGCGGCGCTTGCGAATGCGCTCCTCGAGTGTCGAACGGTTCCGTTTGACGCGGACCCATTCTTTCTTTGGCGGCTTGGAAGAGTCGCCATTCATTGGTGGTTGAGGCTGTTTGCCTCTTCTGTTCTTCAACTCCGCGTGGTAGCGGAATCCGTCCGTAGACTCCATCGCCTTAGCGAATTGCCGCGCAAGGCGTTGACGACGCCTCTGGCGGGCTCTCTTTGAGAGAGTCACAACGCCCTGAACAGTAGAGGCGTTGGCGGGAGTTGGGTTGACCTGATTGGAGGTCGGTGGAACTTCATTTGACGCAACTTCGGCGTCAGTTGGGTTGAGAGCTTCGTGGGCTTCCCGAGCAGCTTCAAACCAACGAGCTTTTCTCCCGGAGGAGAACTTCTTGGACTTGCGGGGGGAGATAGAGCCGGACGAGGACACGTACTCCTCGAACTTGGCTTGGTCGAACTCGTACTCGACCTCCTCCACGACCGGGATTGCAATCCGCGGCTGCGACGCATCGATCTCGTTGGCGAGATCGTCGGCTCCCACTGTGGTCGCCAGATTGTTCGCGTGGAAAACTGTTTTCTTTTTCATTGATATGATTGTCATCTTGGGTTACAAAGATCCGGTCTTTTATAGATCCGGTTACAACTAAATCAAAGAAAATAAAGAAAAATTACAACTCTCCTCTGTGAACAAATCACGAGCTCCTGTTTTGCGGTCGCTCGCTTTGGTGGGTTCTTTGCCTGCGCCGGGGTTAATCCGTGGACCACCGCGCGATCTAGATCCGGTCGGATCTACACGAGTATGCGGGTATTATTCCACGAAGGGAATAATAGCCGGGAGGGATTAATCCACCAAGGGAATAATCGCTCAGATCTCGAGATCTAAGACCAAGCTTAGATCTGGAGTGTAGTCTCGTGTAGATCTCAGATCTGTTCTTTCTTCCTCTCGAGATCCTGCCTTTTCTGACGTGGATGGTCGCCGAGGATCAGATCTGAATGGTGCAAGTCTTCTGGTCTTCAAGCTCCGAGTTCACTCTTCAATCCGGCAGAGTTTCGGCTCTTGAAAGTTCGACCCCTGAAAATGAACATCTCTAGGCCTATTTATAGGCTCTCAGGACAGTGGCTGCAAAAAGGGAATTGTCGGCCACCTCTGAGTTGGATTCCTGATTTGGCAGTAAATCCGCTTCTGAGTTCGAGTCCGAAATTGATCTTGATTCGATCGTGATTCGTCCGAGTTTCCCCTTGGTTGGATGGCTCGTTGATTCCTCAACTCATTAGCTTGATTCTGCACGCTGGTGGATTCATTCCGTCGCTTCCGTGCGATTCGTCGATCTCGTCGCCTCGTTGGCTCGTCGGGTTGTGCCGCGCTATGCTAGGGGACCTATAAGCAATTTTATATGCCTACATATTGAAAGAGCGGTCACACGCTTACAGGAACTGTCAACCCTGTACCCAGCCATCGTGCTCGTGAAGACACCGTAGGTCGCCCCATCTTGGGTCGGAGTCAGATCCTAGTTCATCGTTCTTGGAACCGCAAGCGACCACAACTCGACGATTGAAAACTCCCTCAGCAAGCTGGGAAGGTAGTAGTGGACTCCACCCACAACACAGCAAACAACATTAACGAATTGTAGAAAAGAGGCGAGGGCCGTGCTTGGCACGGGGTACACACTAGTATATATATATGGGAAAACGGATCCTGAGCTCGAGCGCAAATTATTTCCTGCACTCGAGTTCACGTGGCGTGGTCCGATTGGAAGGGCTCGAGCACAGGGAATTTTTTGAAAAAAGGGCAGAGACGGTGAATTAAAGAGTGGTCCGATTGGAAGGGCTCGAGCACAGGGAATTTTTTGAAAAAAGGGCAGAGACGGTGAATTAAAGAGCTCTCTCTCCCCCCTTGACCCTCAAACAATATCAGATCCCCAAATTGAAGATTCGCCGAAGCCCTCCGTCGAAGTCTCTCCATCCTCCCTCTCCTGACATTGTTCTCGACGCCGAAGCCCCGCCCTCTCCTGACATTGTGCTCGACGCCGAAGCCCTGTCAATGACCCTCCCTCTCTCGGCGCTCGTTCATGACTCCAACCCCGCCGCCGACCAAGTCTCTCCACCGCGGCCGGCGAACTCTCTCCCCGCAGTCCCAAAACAGAAACTTTCCTCCATGCTCATTTTTTATTTAGGTTTCTTGATTGTATAAAGAAACAATTTCTGCACATATGAATAGAAAAGGTCTTCCATTGATCCCAAAAACTTGTATGTTCCTCTTTCTGCTGGATTTTTTTTGTTGTTGCTATAAAGCTTGAAAGTGTTGAAATCTGAGCACAGTCATGTGAAAGTATTTTATGTTCCTCTTTAACTTCAAATTTGAGCACAGTCATGTAAAGTTTACAAGGAAAGAGCAATTAGCGTCAATGAAGGCGTGTTGAAATCTGTCTCTTTAACTTTAATTTATTCTGGGTTTTTTTGTCTTTGGTACAAGTCTTTTTCTCTCTGCATTATGCTCTATATATTTATCTTTTTGTTTGCAGACTTGCAAATATGTTCACTATGAACTTGATCAAACCCAGACATTCCTTCAATGATATTGAGAGCTAATAATATTGCACCTTCAATGCTTTGAATTTTATAAGACAGCTATTATTAACTTACATTAGTTTGATGAATCTTTCAGCATTTTAGATATTTGAATTTTTTTAAATTATCATCAGCATTTAGTAAGAGAAACAATCTTTTACTTGCCGTTTAGACTGGAAGAAGGGAAGCAATCAAAAATGCTCTAACCATTTTAATACAAATGCTGATTTGTTCCAAATGGTTTTAATAGTTTTTTATTGTGAATTTTGGTTGTAAAAGTTTTTTATTGTGTATTTTTTTTCCTTTTTATGGATGAGGAAATGTGATGTTTAAAAGCAAATTGTATGACTTATTGAATTAGTTAATATGAAGCATTGAGCTCAATCACTTGTCTTAATTTGTTACTTTGTGGAAGCTGGATATGTATGTGAGGTTTGTGGTTTGTTATTTATGCATTGTGATGACTTTGAGGAGTTCATAAACATTATAAACTTTTAGTTGCATTTTTTTAAAAAAAGCTTATCAAAGTTAAGGGTAATGTATTTATTTTCAAGGAGTATCTTTTGAATATTGATTTGAGGCCAAGAGTAGTAGTAGCATGTATTTATTTTCATGCCAGATCGTGTTGGAAGAAGTTGCCTAACTGAGAACAAGAACAAAAACATGCAGAATTTGTGAAGGCTAGCTTGCAATCATATAGAATATATACAAACTCTTAACACATTTCTGCATTCGTTCCATATCAATCAACATAAGATAAAACAGTCAACAATAACTTGTAAATAGAGGAAACAGTAACTATCAAGTAGCCTGATCATTCACATTAGTTACCTGACGCATATTTATATGCAACTTTCAAATACAACATGTCTACATACCGCTCAGATAAAAATCCCCAGCAAGATACTAAATCAAATGTCTACATACCGCACATGTCTACATACCGCTCAGATAAAAATCCCCAGCATGATACTAAATCAAATGTCTACATACCGCACATGTCTACATACCGCTCAGATAAAAATCCCCAACAAGAGGCTGCAACCAAGGCAAGCACACAACTGAACATGAATCATTAACATGGAAACAACAAACCAAACAACCATGCACAAAACAGCCCAATGTGATTGAGCTCAATTCTTCTTATCAATTAATTCAATAATTCATACAATTTGCTTTTAAACATCACATTTCCTCATCCATAAAAAGGAAAAAAAAATACACAATAAAAAACTATTACAACCAAAAGTGATATCAAAGTTCCTCTCTTGAACAACATCATCTTCCTCTTCTCAAGTTGAAGCAAACCCTCTCAGATGAATCTCATATCTCTCAATGACATTTTCGTATATGAGTCCTCCCCCTAGCCTATTCAGCCCTCCACTCCCCTAGCATTGTCCGCCCAATGACATTTTCTGACATGTGAACCCCAGTGGCAAGGGCATTTCTAGCTTGAATTGCGTACTTGCGATCTCTTCTAATTCCGATGATTGAATTTCTGAAGACTAGCTTCTCAAAACCCCATTCTCTGTGGAACATAATTAAGAGTGAGGAGTTTTCAGGGATGAAAACAGAGTCTAGTTAATAGTATAAGAGATGGGAGATTTGGAAATAATAGTAGTAATGCAGCAAAATCTCTACAATCTCTGTCATGGCTACAATGCTACTCTAATATATTCTGCCGTAGAAATGAGAATTAAATTCATTGTAAAGATCTATACAATGCATCAAGTTTTCGTTCGTGGCAGTGCAGTACTCTCATCAATCCTCTAATGCTCAGTGTTAATCTAACCATATCCTACGATAGATAATGTAATCATTCGAATGAATTAAAACACACAGATGTTCCACATTGATTGGCTTCAAATTATCCTGTAGTAGTAATAACCTAGAACAATATCTACATATACAAGAGGCTACTAAATCCATAGAGACAAAAAAAAACAATTTGCAGATTTGATCAAATGTTGCAAAAATGTGACACATGCTAGTATGCTACCTCAATTTGAAGTAAAAATTAGGACAGAAATGTAATCATCCATTGAAATTTTGAAGCCAACTTTGAAATTCTTTATGATATGCAATCTGAATAACTTGGCACTACTAACAATGAAAGTCACACTTTTTATAGAGAATATTTAAGGGAGAAAGGAAGAGCATCAAGTACATATTTTACACCTGATTTCTCCTTCTGAAATCCTATAAAATTACCTTCACCTAATCCTTATTCTGCAGAAATTTAGTTTTGCTCATTTTTTGACTTTGCTGTCCACATGGCAAGAAAACCTCATTCTCATTTTATAAAATTCCAACTATATCTATCAATTCAATTTTCCCTTATCACTACATGCATAGACAAGAATCCTTCATATACCTAATCACTGAAGTACTCTAGATGTTGTCTGAAAACAAGTGTGTACAGCAATCCCTCAATGAACTCAACCAACAAAATAAATAACTTCAAACAATTTGATCAGAAAAATCAAAGTTTTTCTCACCTTGAGTAATCCCTCTTCGGATCATCAACACAAAGCTTGCTCGGCATCAGATTCTGCTCAATGGTAGACTGAGCACATTACCTTCAAGGGGAAGGTGCAGCTGACGACGAAGACGGTGTAGACGCGGCCGTAGCCCCAGTCGGGGAGGATCTTGGAGGCCTTGGCGTGGTGGCGGGAGGGAGGGGTCGTTTGGGACACTCTCATTTGAACCAGGGCCTAGAGAAAATGTGGGTGGGCTTCGAGGCGAGGCCGAAGACAAAGAAGGTGG
>NC_033800.1:112394145-112395269 GCF_001876935.1 Asparagus officinalis
GAACCAATCAAAGAAAGAAAAAGACTCATTTCCTCGAAGCCAATCCAATCAAAGGGATCGAGAGAGAGGGTTAGAGTTATTACCTGCAGCGCCGCTCGCGGAGGAGGGAGAGAGACTTGGTCGGCGGCGGGGTTGGGGTCACGAGCGAGCCGTCGAGCACAATGTCAGGAGAGGGCGGGGCTTCGGCGTCGAGCACAATGTCAGGAGAGGGAGGATGGAGAGTCTTCGACGGAGGGCTTCGGCGAATCTTCAATTTGGGGATCTGATATTGTTTGAGGGTCAATGGGGGAGAGAGATCTCTTTAATTCACCGTCTCTGCCCTTTTTTCAAAAAATTCCCTGTGCTCGAGCCCTTCCAATCGGACCACGCCACGTGAACTCGAGTGCAGGAAATAATTTGCGCTCGAGCTCAGGATCCGTTTTCCATATATACTGATATTGTTTGAGGGTCAATGGGGGAGAGAGATCTCTTTAATTCACCGTCTCTGCCCTTTTTTCAAAAAATTCCCTGTGCTCGAGCCCTTCCAATCGGACCACGCCACGTGAACTCGAGTGCAGGAAATAATTTGCGCTCGAGCTCAGGATCCGTTTTCCCATATATATATACTAGTGTGTACCCCGTGCCAAGCACGGCCCTCGCCTCTTTTCTACAATTCGTTAATGTTGTTTGATCTCAATTTTATTTTTATACAAAATTATTCTTATAGCTAGCAACTATGAAGACCTTCAAATGAGTTGCAATTGGAAAATTGATGCCTAATAATATTGTATGGTGCAAATATAACAATACTATTCCAACAACTCACACATAATGGCCTAATAAAACAATATAGCAACAAAACTCTACATTCAATATAACATATATTCATGAATCAGTCACTTGAGTGACAACCAATCATGAATTTTTACGAAGGAGTTATCTCTTGATGCATATTTTAGTTCATCATACAAAATAATCCAAATCAGGAATCCAACTGACTGCCAAATCAGATCATCAAATCAGAGTCTCAGATCAACCGAAACACGGACAAACGAGACAACGGAAAACGACTCGAAGAAGTCGGAAAACACCGCCCGCGGGGGCTCGGCCATAGCCAAGCCACCTCAAGGTGGCTCGGCCTTAGC
>NC_033800.1:112396688-112414591 GCF_001876935.1 Asparagus officinalis
TATATATATATATATATATATATATATATATAACCCCAAAAATTTGAATATTATGTGATAAATAAAAATAAATATGTTATATAGTGATAAATAACATATTATATATAAAACCCCGATAATTTGAATATTATGTGATAAATAAAAATAAATATGTTATATAGTGATAAATAACATATTTTGATGTTGTGTATGCTAGGAATTGATTTAAGATCGATTTAATATATATGTGTGGATTTGCACTCATATATCCACACATATATATTAAATCAATCTTAAATCAATTCCTAGCACGAAAAAGAAATCTGGAAAACAATGACCAGATTAGAACTTATATGATTTTTACACTGGTACAATTAGAATCTAGGAAAACTTAAAAGACCAAAGTTGTAGATCTTTTCAACAGATTTCCAATAATTCTTAAATCACCCCTTTCTGAGCTAGTATGAGAAAGTTACAGCCAAAATACTATTTACATATTTCAGAAGTTTCAGTGTTTACAGTGTAGTCGAATACTAAGCTTAGTAGTCGACTATCGAGAGTTTTCCTGGACATGCTAGGATTTGTTTTCGGGTCGAACTTGGTTTGTTTCGAGCCTAATTGATAACCAAAGTATAAAAACATGTTTTTAACCTAATTCTGAGTTATTCCACTAAAGAATACAGCCACCTCCTCCCCCTAAACCCTAGATCTGATTTTAGTGATTCCTTGAGGTGTTTGAGCCGTGACATCGAGCAGAGGGAGAGATCGAGGGTTGTGGCTGAGGAAAATAAGGTTGCACACACATTCAGGAGATCAACTACGTGTTTGAGGCAAGATCACTTGCATCCAAACCTGCACCCTTAGTTAATGAATGATTTAAGATGTTTAAATCGATATTTACATGTTTAGATCTAAATCTAATATGAAAAAGATTAGAATTTTGATATTAATGGTAAATAAATGTTAGATCAACATGGTGTTTTTGCTGTTTATGATAAAAATGTGATCACGATCATTAGGATTTATGTTAATTTCGTTTTTAACTTGATAATTGTGTTTAACACATGGGTAAACCCTATTTATTTGCTAATTGAGGTTTCTTGTAATCTAATTTTGCTAAAAACCTAGGTTTGTGATACCTAAGACAAATAAACATGTATAAACGAAATTTTTGCTTCTGTTCATGCGTAGTTAACATCATGTGTTGATAGTTTTCATTGTTTAATTAAGAGCTAATTTGAGAAATTTGATTAATTAAGACGTTAACCCTAATTAGAGCAAATTAAGAGATTGTTTTCATGTTCAGGATGATTCTTGTAATTTGATGAATATTATATGTTTTATTTTATATCAAATCATATGAGAAGTGTAGACGAATGATAAATCATGTTCGTGCACGAAAGAATGCACGTTTTTACAGGGTAGTCGACTACTAAGCTTAGTAGTTGACTACTCATGCCCGATTTAAGTTCACAGAAACTGAGTTATTACAGTGTAGTCGACTAATGTACTTACTAGTCTACTACATAAGTTTGACACAGAGACTAATTTATTATAGTGTAGTCGACTAATGTGCTTACTAATCGACTTCTAAGTTGACACTGGAATTTCAGAGTCTGGATGGACTCAGTGTAGTCGACTACTAAGGTTAGTAGTCAACTACTAAGACTTTTCCTGAGCATATTTGTTGTATTTTTTGCGATGCGATTGTGGCGTTCGAGTCGCACGATAATACTCGTGTAGACATGAATATATATGAATGGTGTCGTGGTACACACATGAGTATCCCAAAGGGGATTTGACAAGTGTTGAGTGATTACATTTGAGTTGGAGTAGTTTATACCCATATCAGATATCGTTAATAAGTTCAGCTTAGTACTATATGAGATAGTGCATCGATATACCAAATTTATACAGTTATGCATGGGATGGATATCATTGATGAGCTCAGTTCAGTAATACTAGTGCGTCGATATTCCATTTGTACAGGCCATTGAGTTGGGTTTGGATGCTTTGTTTAGCAGTCTGTCCGCACGAGGGTGCGATGAGGCTTATGAGCCGTCTTTTAGGATACCTATAAGGTAGGGCATCCCGCAGTTATGTTATGCACTAAGATCGCGATAAGACTATTGAGCCGTGTACATTGATTTAGGATGCCTACAGTGTAGTCCGTGTTGCATGATAGTGCGATGAGATCAGAATCTTACAATGAATTGAAATAAGACGATTATGTGATAGCCTCAGTTTTGGTGGATGACAAAAGTGTTTATCTAGTGATTTTTCTTTCCATAGTTCGGTATTGATATTTAGGTATCTACAGTCTGAGAAATATGGTATATACATAAGGGTTTCCTTATTTTGATTATTTCGCTTGACGTACTACGTCTCGTGTTATAGATTTTCTAAATATTTATACTATTAGATATAGGGAAATTATGTAGGTAGACTATGCTTAATAGATAGAGCCTCCACTACATCTAGCACTCCTTCTCTTAGGGGCGGATGGAGGTGATCTTGCTGTAGCACTCTGACGTTTTTGTTATTGCTCTTTTTGTTTTAATTTTCTTTTCAAGTAGTTCAGAGCTTCGGAGAGCCACAGGTTGACGGCCTTCCAGCATAGTCACCGTCGTTCAGTTTTAGTAGTGAGACTCCACTATGTTGACTTTCACATTCAGACATTAGAGTTTATTTTCTTCTTGTAAAGGGTGTGAGCCTTAGTATGATTTTTATTTAGTTTGTGATGAGACATTTTCTTTTAGTCATCAGATGTATTTCAGACTTACTGGTTGAGACATGAGTTTATTTATGAGATTTATCTTTCTACATCAGTCATCAGATGTATTTCAGACTTACTGGTTGAGACATGAGTTTATTTATGAGATTTATCTTTCTACATCATGTCTACTGTGTTTAATATCTTCTACATGAGTTTATTTATGAGATTTATCTTTCTACATCATGTCTACTGTGTTTAATATCTTCTTTTTGCATGTATTATACCTGTACTTTATTTTTGATTCTACTAGAGGATATTGCTGTGATTGGTAAAACTTGTTGTTGCACAATGTGGGTGCATGGTAGGTTTGATACCTCTGAGTTCACCTTGGACTGCAGCCATGTGTAAAAACAGGGGCGTCACAGTTGGTATCAGAGCTCTAAATCCAGTATCATTAGGATCATCTTGTGTCGAGTCGTTAAGCTAGAACAGAGTTTATTAGGATTCATGTATAGAGTCCGCTAGAAATTCTTAGAATGAGTGAGGACGATATATGTATATATCTCGAAAATTTTAAAAAAAAATTTATGACTACATTACTTTGATTATAAAGTAATTGTATGAATAAACTATGATACGATTTGATTATTGCTATGTGATTTATATGCTATTGCCAGAGATCTCATTACTATGTCTTATAAATGCATAGATGGTCGGACGAGGACGTGGACGGAGGGGATCCCGTACTCAGAGAGAGATACAGGCTGAGCTAGAGCTTGAGCAGCAACAGGCTTCCCCAGAGCAGCATTAGGTTCCACCCGAGCTACAGCAGGCTTCGCGGTATCTTATAGACCTCATGGCACTGATAGCAGCTAGGCTAGCAACGCTTGAGGAGAAGATGGTGAACCAGATTATGCCAGTCACACCATAACCTGTAGTTTCACCACCAGTGTTTCCAGTAGTCCCCATGGCGGAGGAGTCTCCAGAGGTTACACTAGGAATTATGCTACCAGTTACAGATAGAGCCACGGAGGAGGAGGCTTGGCTTCGTCTTTTCGAGAGGTACCAAAAGATGAGATCATCGGAATTTTAGGAATCATCAGATTTGCTGGTAGCCCACAAGTGGAAGGAAGATGTGGGGAATATCCTTGACTTACTTGATGTGGATTCAGTCCAGAAGCAGAGGTTGCCTGCTTTTAGCCTAAAGGGTGAAGCCGGGGGATGGTATAGGCATTAGTTCACCCCGGAGCAACGGATGACACTTTCATGGGAGGATTTTGTTTATTTTTTTAATGAGCAGTATATCTCTTCTACGGCAAGGACCGCGAAAGAGCTTGAGTTGACCAGATTATAGCAGGGAGATATGTCTGTGGCAGATTATGAGAGTCGGTTCATGAGCCTACTTCGTTTCACAGGCATGTCGCAGACTAGGGAGCGACAGGCACATATGTTTCTTACGGGGCTACGCCCAAGCCTTCATCGTTACCTCGTATCTAGGAAGTTTTGCTCGGTTCGGGAGGTAGCTGATGTAGCCATTTTGCAGGAGATAGAGACTGCGATGTTCCAGAAGACTAGAGAGGGTGGTTCTAAATCAGGGCAGTAGAATGATAAGGGTAAGGGTAAGAGACCGTTCATCGGACCTGCAGGACCCCAGCAGCGGGGTAAGGATTCTCAGCACTAGCAGCAGGGTCAGAGGGGACCACCACATGATCAGAGAGCACCACAACAGCGTAAAATACAGGGTGCATGTTACAATTGTAAAAAGATTAGGCATAAAGCCAGAGATTGTCGTAGTGCACCAGTAGGGGGGCCAACAGGGCCGAGGCCAGTGCCAGCAGCAAGGATGAGGACACGAACAACAACAGAACCATGGTCATGGCCAGCAGCAGCAGGGTCGTGGTTATGGTCAGCATCAGAAGAGGATAGAGGCAAAACCTACCGTTCCTAGGATTAAGGGGCCATCAGGTCAGTTCAGTGCGATTCATGAGATTCCTCAGGGTCAGATAGACCTGTATGTTCCACATCCTGCAGCGCAGTAGGTGCCAGCCACCGGTAGGGTCTATGCCATCGTACCACATGATCATAGTGCGAGTGGAGTGATAGTGGAAGGTATATTTCTTGTGAATTCTGCTCCAGCTCGAATCTTGTTTTAATCAGGAGCATCGCATTCTTTTATATATCATACCTTCATGGATAGGCTTCATTTAGTTGCACATCTCTAGATGATCCATTATCAGTTTCTACTCCTCTCGGGGAGGTGTCCCTATTAGAAAGTGTTTGTAGGAGATGTATTGTCAGTTTAGATGAATCTGAGTTCATCATAGACTTGATTGTTTTGCGGATGTCGGATTTTGATGTCATTCTTGGTATGGACTGGCTTTCATCATACCATGTTAGTATCAACTATTTCGCTAAAACAGTTCATCTTGCGGGCATCGGATGGGTCAGAGTTGATCGTAGCGACCTCACAGGGAAACCAGTTTGTAGAGTCTTTCCTGGCATACGTTGAGGAGGTGTTGTTGTGGAATAGAGGAACCGATTTGAACGAGATAAGAGTAGTCTCTGAGTATACGGATGTCTTCCAGGACATACCAGGATTACCTCCAATGAGAAAGGTTGAGTTTTGCATTGAGTTGCAGCCCAGTACGGCACCGATTTACCGAGCACCTTATCGTATGGCGTCAGCTGAGATGAGAGAGCTACAGACCTAATTAGATGAGCTCTTATCCTAGGGATTTATTCAATGGAGACATTCTCCATGGGGTGCACCAGTCCTCTTCGCGAAGAAAAAGGTTGATAGTATGCGATTGTGCATTGATTATCAAGAGTTAAACAATGTCACTATCCGGAACAGGTATCCCTTACCGAGGATTGATGACTTGTTCGACTAGTTACAGGGAGCGCACCACTTTTCAAAAATTGATCTTCATTCTGGTTATCATCAATTGTGGGTTACGGAGATGGATATTCCCAAAACCACCTTTCTAACTTGATATGGGTCCTTCAAGTTTCTCGTCATGCCATTTAGGCTGACCAATGCACCCGCGGTATTCATGGATCTGAGGAATCGGGTTTTTCGTCTATATTTGGACTAATTTGTAATAGTATTTATTGATGATATTCTCATTTATTCGAGGATGGAGGCAGAACACGAGAAGCATCTTCAACTAGCTTTGCAGACTCTACGGGAGCACCAGTTATTTGCCATGTTCAGCAAGTGTGAATTTTGGTTATCTGAGGTTAGATTTCTTAGCCATGTCATTAGCAGAGAGGGCATTGCAGTGGATCCCGCTAAGGTTGCGACGATACTTTATTGGGAGCCGCTGACCACAGTTACAGAGATTCGTAGTTTCTTGGGTTTGGCCGGTTATTACAGGAAGTTCATCCAAGACTTCTCAAAGATTACATCACCACTTACATGCCTTACGAAGAAGGGTGTACAGTTTATTTGGAGCACGGAGTGCCAAGAGGCCTTTGGGACATTAAAGGCCAAGTTGACTACAACGCCGGTGTTGACAATTATGAGTAGTGATAAGACATTTGTTGTCTACAAAGATGCATCGTTAGCGGGCCTAGGAGGCGTTTTGATGCAAACCCAGAGGGTAGTGGCATATATCTTATGGCATTTAAGGACACATGAGCAGAACTACCCCACGCACGACTTAGAGTTAGCAACAGTGGTCTTCGCATTAAAGGCATGGAGACATTACTTATATGGAGTACAGTTTGAGTTATTCACAGATCACCAGAGTCTGAAGTATCTATTCTCTCAGAAGGAACTCAATCAGAGGCAACGACGATGGGTTAAGTTTATCAAAGATTACGAGTTCATGATTCAGTACCATCCGGGGAAGGCGAACGTTGTAGCAGACGCTTTGAACAGGAAGCATTGACGTCAGATTACGACTTTGACATGCTCATTATATCGAGATCTTCATACTCTTAGTCAGTTTGATTTTAGGCCAGAGATTGGCAGAGCCAATGTATTTTTAGGAGCTATGTCAGTACATCCATCTTGGTATGATAGGGTGGTTAGAGCTCAACTAGAAGACTATAGGATACAAAGCCGGAAGGAGGAGATTACTAAAGAACCCAAAGCAAATTGGATCGTTAGGATAGATAGAGGCCTTCGAATGAAGAGTAGATTAGTTATGCCAACCAATATAGAGCTGAAGAGGGAGTTGTTTGATAAAACACATCGTACCAGATACACAGTATATCCAGGCACAACAAAAATGTACAAGGACCTGAGGAGACAATTTTGGTGGAGCGGTATGCGTAGAGAGATAGCAGAATATGTTTCTAGATACTTTACCTGCCAACAGGTGAAGGCAGAACACCAAAGACCCTTTGGAACCCTACAACCCTTACCCATTCCTGAGTGGAAATGGACAGATATCTCTATGGATTTCATAGTAGGGTTACCAAATTCGAAGAAGGGGAACGATTTTGTTTGGGTGGTAGTTGATCGGTTGACAAACTCAGCGCATTTCATACCAGTAATGACTACTTACACCACTGAGACTTATGCGAGAATCTTCATTCGGGAGATAGCTCGAGTTCACAGAGTTCCAGAGACGATTGTATCAGATCGAGGCTCAGTTTTTACTCAATATTTTTAGAGGAGCCTCCAGGATTCTTTCGGTAGCAGATTATCATATAGCAGCGTGTTCCACCCGCAAACAGATGGGCAAACGGAGAGAGTGAATCAAGTATTAGAAGACATATTACCGGCTTGCATTTTAGACTTCTAGGGTAGCTGGGAAGACCACATTCCCTTGATCGAGTTAGCTTATAACAAAAGTTATCAAGCGATGATTGATATGGCTCCATATGAGGCATTGTACAAGAGGCCTTGTAGATCCCCAATTTGTTAGGCAGAGCCGGAGGATAGTTTATTACTCGGACCGGAGCTTATGAGGCAGACTACTGAGAAGGTAGCATTGATTAGGGAGCGCATTCTTGCTGCTCAGAGTCGGCAAAAGAGCTACGTGGATCATAGGTGACGACCTTTGGAGTTTAAGATTAGAGAGTTTGTCATGTTGAAGGTATCACCAATGAAGCGCGTTCAGCGATTCGGCAGACGGGGAAAACTTGCCCCAAGATATGTTGGGCCATTCAAGATTTTAGAGCGTGTTGGAGCTGTGTCATATAGATTAGATCTTCTAGCATCGATGTCAAGCGTGCACGATGTATTTCATGTGTCGATGCTTAAGAAGCACCTGCATGATGAGGAGCAGCAGAGGGTGATTGATACACCTGAGATTGAGATTCAGACAGATTTATCCACTATTGAGGTACCGGTTTGTATCCTTGCAAGAGAGGAAAAGAAACTAAGAAATAAGGTGATTCCCTTCGTGAAAATTTAGTGGAACCAAAGTAGAACTGAAGAGGCTTCTTGGGAGCACGAAGAGGATATGCGTCATGACTACCCGCGCATGTTTGAGTAGGTAATTTGATTTATTTAGTTATACTTTGCTTATAGCATGATTGTCTATGTAGACTATTAAGTATAGATTTTTTTTTAATACGTGCGGAATTTCGGGAACGAAATTCTTTTAAGGGGGGAGAATGTAAAACCCGATAATTTGAATATTATGTGATAAATAAAAATAAATATGTTATATAGTGATAAATAACATATTTTTATGTTATGTATGCTAGGAATTGATTGGAGATCGATTCAATATATATGTGTAGATATATGAGTGCAAATGCACAAAACATGCACGAAAAAGAAATCTAGAAAATAATGACTAGATTAGAGTTTATATGATTGTCACACTGATACAGTTAGAATCTGGGACAACTTAAAAGACCAAAGTTGTAGATCCTTTCAACAGCTTTCCAACAAATCTTAAATCACCTATTTCTGAGCTAGTATGAGAAAGTTACAGCCAAAATATTATTTACAAATTTCAGAAGTTTTAGTGTTTACAGTGTAGTCGACTACTAAGCTTAGTAGTCGACTATCGAGAGTTTTCCTGGACATGCCAGGATTGGTTTTCGGGTCGAACTCGGTTTGTTTCGAGCCCAATTGATAACCTAAGTATATAAACATGTTTTTAACCATATTTCTGAGTTATTCCATGAAAGAATACAACTACCTCCTCCCCCTAAACCCTAGATCTGATTTTGGTGATTCCTCGAGGCGTTTGAAACGTGACATCGAGCAAAGGGAGAGATCGAGGGCTGTGGCTGAGAAAAAAGAGGTTGCACACACGTTCAGGAGATCAACTACGTGTTTGAGGCAAGATAACTTGCACCCAAACCTACACCCTTAGTTAATGAATGATTTAAGATGTTTAAATCGATGTTTTACATGTTTAGATCTAAATCTAATATGAAAAAGATTAGAATTTTGATATTAATGGTAAATAAATGTTAAATCTACATGGTGTTTTTATTATTTATGATATAAACGTGATCATGATCATTAGGGTTTATGTTAATTTTGTTTTTAACTTGATAATTGTGTTTAACACATGAGTAAACCCTATTTAGTTGCTAATTGAGGTTTATTGTAAGCTAATTATGCTAAAAACCTAGGTTTGTGATACCTAAGATAGATGAACATGTATAAATGAAATTTTTGCTTCTGTTCATGCATAGTTAACATCATGTGTTGATAATTTTCATTGTTTAATTAAGAGCTAATTTGAGAAATTTGATTAATTAGGATGTTAATCCCTAATTAGAGCAAATTAAGAGATTGTTTTCATGTTCAGAATAATTCTTGTAATTTGATGAATATTATATGTTTTATTTTGTATCAAATCATATGAGAAGTGTAGACGAATGATAAATCAGGATGTTTTCATGTTCAGGATGTTTTCATGTTCGTGCACGAAAGAATGCACGTTTTGATAGGGTAGTCGACTACGAAGCTTAGTAGTCGACTACTCATGCCCGATTTAAGTTCACAGAAACTAAGTTATTACAATGTAGTCGACTAATGTGCTTAATAGTTGACTACAAAAGTTTGAGACAAAAACTACATTATTACAGTGTAGTCGACTAATGTGCTTACTAGTCGACTACTAAGTTGACACTGGAATTTCAGAGTCAGGATGGACTCAGTGTAGTCGACTACTAAGGTTAGTAGTCGACTACTAAGACTTTTCCTGAGCATATTTGTTGTATTGTTTTGTGATGCGATCGTGGGGTTCGAGTCGCACGATAGTACACGTGTAGACATGAATATATATATATGAATAGTATCATGGTACACACATAAGTATCTCAAAGGGGATTTGACAAGTGTTAAGTGATTACATTTGAGTTGGAGTAGTTTATACCCATGTTGGATATCGTTAATGAGCTCAGCTCAGTACTATATGAGATAGTGCATCGATATACCAGATTTATATAGTTTAGGCATGGGATGGATATCGTTGATGAGCTCAGTTCAGAACTATGCGGGGTAGTGCGTCGATATTTCATTTGTACAGGTCATTGAGTCGGGTTTGGATGCTTTGTCTAGCAGTCGGTCCGCACGAGGGTGCGATGAGGCTTGTGAGCCATCTTTTAGGATACATATAAGGTAGGTCGTTCCGCACTCATGTTATGCACTGAGATCGTGATGAGACTATTGAGCCGTGTACATTGATTTAGGCTGCCTACAGGTTAGTCCATGTTGCATGTTAGTGCGATGAGATCAGAATCTTACAAAGAATTGAAATAAGACGATTATTTGATAGCCTGAGCTTTGGTGCATGCCAAAAGTGTTTATGTCACACTGCTGAATATATATATAAATATGACCAAGATACCTTACTTTGTTATATACGTGAGAATTATATGTTGATGTCCATTATGGTGTTTTATTTTCTAGTGATGTTTCTTTCCATATTTCAATATTGATATTTAGACATTAGAGTTTCTTTTCTTCTTGTAAAGGATGTGAGCCTTAGTACGATTTCTATTTAGTTTGTGATGAGACATTTTTTTGAGTCATTAGATGTATTTCAGACTTGCTGGTTGAGACATGAGTTCATTTATGAGATTTATCTTTCTACATCATGTCTATTATGTTTAATATCTCCTTTTTTGCTTGTATTATACCTATACCTTATTGTTTATTCCACTAGAGGATATTACTGTGATTGGTGAAACTTGTTATTCCACTAAAGGATATTACTCTGAGTTTACCTTGAACTGTGCACTCGATGTGGAAGACATGATCGTCACAATATATATATATATATATATATATATTATATATTCTATATATATATATATTAAATATTATATATATATATAATATTATATTATATATAGATATATATATAGAGAGAGAGAGAGAGAGAGAGAGAGAGAGAGATTAATGAGTATCCTGGTCATCGGAGGAAAATTTTCCCTCATTGTCGCATATATAGCATAATCCCCACATCCTTAATAAAGTAGAACAAATCTCCACCAACTCACACTCTCTCTCTTACTTTATGAGGATGGTGGAGAATGTGCCACATATGCGTCCAGGAGGAAATTCCTCCTATGACAAGGATACTCATTAACTTTATAATACATACTAAATATTTAATATATATAATATATATATATAATATATATATATATATATACTATAATATATATATATAAGCATCGCAAAAAGCCCGAAAGAACTATTTTTTAATCAATGAAGAAGATAATCTTGAATCTGCGAAATAATATGAAAGAGGAATTTTATTAGTTAAAAAGTAACTTCATGTGGAGCGTTTACAATACTTTACTAAAATAAAGAAACATATTAGACTCCTATTCAAAATGATCTTCTATTTTATTACTAAAAATAACCTCAAATCTAATTAATTTTAGAATTCAACCAAGCATGGATGTTGCTCATGGAGTTTTGTGAATCCTTCGATTCAGTTAGCTCTGTCTCATTAAGATGGGCAATTTTTCATAAATATTAGGAAGTCAGGATGCGGGTAATAGACTGTAATTAGAAAAGATAATTCTCTACTAAAAACCATAGCTTAGTTTTAGGGCTACCACCGTAGAATTAGAGTGAGATCGAGAGAGAAAAAGTATGAGTTTAGGGCTACAACCGTAGAGTTAGAGTGAGATCGAGAGAGAAAAAGTATGAGTTTTGAGAGAGAGAGAGAGAGAGAGAGAGAGAGAGAGAGAGGGTCCTCTATGGAAGGAGATCAAGAAAAAGAGAAATGGTCCATCACAGATCCAAGCCATTGACTCAAGCTAAGATAAGTTTTATTATTTGTGCTCAATCTTTTTGTTTCGAATTCCTAATCTAAGATCTCATCTGGAATAATTTGTGTTAGATAAAGACACGACTTTTGCTCACTCAATGGAGAAAAGCTCAAGTTTTGCATTCGATATTCTCAAGCAAGGATCTCTTCCTCTTCTTACTAGGGCAAACATCTCTACCTCTTCTTTTAGATAAATCTCCTAAGGCATCTATTTTGATCATATTTATTCATCAATCACATGTTTTGATTCATGGGTTTGCTCAGATCTTTTATTAGTTTTTGTATAAAAATGTATATTTTTAGATAATACCGAAATGTTGAGATTTCTCTATGGATTCTTGATGAAATAAACTCAAACTAACTGAAACACTAGTAGAAAATAGGGCATTGGCGACGGGAAAATTCGTTACCAATGCCCCAAAATCCGTCACCAATACATATTGGTGACGGGGACGAATCTGTCGCCAATAAGTATTAGCGACGGGGTCCCCCGTCGCCAATGCTTATTGGCGACGAAGGTTTATTAGCAACAGAATCAATTTTTCGCCAATGTTTAAAACATTGGCGACGGGGCAATCCGTCGCCAATGTTTAAGGGCGATGGAATCAATCCGTCGCTAATGTTTAAAACATTGACGACGGGGCAATTTGTCGCCAATGTCTTAAACATTAGCGACAGATTGCCCCGTCGCCAATGCTCCCTCACCAGTGTCTTAAACATTGGCGACAGATAGGGCTGAGCACGGTTCGGTTCGGTTCGGTTTTTAACAAAATTTGAACAACCGAACCGAACCGCCTATAGTTCAAAACCGAACCGAACTGTTGCAAGTCGGTTCGGTACGGTTCGGTTCGGTTTGTTCGGTTCTAACAAATTCAATGCAGACTATAAAGGAGGCATGCAAACCACTTAAAGGTATCTAACTTCATAATGTGAAAAATTAGATACAGAACCTCTATGTTAGAGAGAGACCAACAGCTGATGAGATTTATAATGATAATAGTAATGTAGAATGCCTGCACAGAGAAAAATATCACCTAATATTTCCTATCTTCTTTGAAGTGAAATTTTCAAAACAATAAACTAGCAAATTAAAACAAAAAGACAAAACCCAAATCATGAAATTAAAAAATTAAAAAAGCATGGTTTTCTTCATATTTTTCTAGATTGTATATATGGGAGTTCAAGTTGAAGGAGGCAAACAAATATTCTAACTAGAACAAAGAGCTGCTAGAAACAAAAACTAAATCATGAAATGAGAAAAAAAAATTAAAACTAATTAACCCAAATCATGAAATCATCATTTACCTGCAGGTGTGATTTCACAAGAGCTCAACTGCATACTCTCGTGGTCTAAAAACAAAACATCAGCTTACCCAGATAGATCCGGAGATGTTTCAGCCTTGGATGTCCCCATGAAGACTACGGAGTGTCGAGCGGCGGATCTGAGGAACTGAGGAAGAGTCGGAAGCGACGGAGTGAGAGAGTCGGATTTTAAGTGAAGTGGCGGTTGGCGGTGAAGTGCTGAGCGGCGGATCTGAGGAACTGAGACTGCATACTCTCGTGGTCTAAAAACAAAACATCAGCTTACCCAGATAGATCCGGAGATGTTTCAGCCTCGGATGTCCCCATGAAGACTGCGGAGTGTCGAGCGTCGGATCTGAGGAACTGAGGAGAGTCGGAGTCGACGGAGTGAGAGAGAGTCGGATTTTAAGTGAAGTGGCGGTTGGCGGTGAAGTGCTGAGCGGCGGATCTGAGGAACTGAGGAGTCCGAGTCAAGGAGTTAGAGAGAGGAAGTGAGGACTGAGGAGAGAAGAGAGGATGAAGATCTGAGTGTCGGCTGAAATTGGGAATGGGATTTTAGTTTAGGGTTCACGAGTGAGTATATTTAAGGTACGGGTCACGGGTCGGGTGTTAAATGGTTAATGAGTATCGGGCGGTTCGGGCGGTTCGGGTTGAAAAGTTTTCAACCCGACCCGAACTGCCCTATAAGTAAAACCGAAATTTTTGGGTCGGTTCGGGTCGGTTCGGTCAGTTTTTTCGATTTGGACCGAACCATGCTCAGCCCTAGCTGGGCGTGTCTACAACCAAAATTCTTTGAGACACGTGTGCGGTAACCTAAGTGGGATGGAGCCGGGCTGGGCCGGGCCGGGCATAACACATGAATCAGCCCGTTCGATTTTGGTCCGAGTCAGTTTAGACCCGGATCCAGACTGATCTCAACGGGCCAGGTTAAGGAATTTGTTTCTAGGTTTGGGGTTAACCTAACTAGGCCCACGGCTCGCATGGGACCTGCCCGGGTCTAACCAAACCCACTATAGTTGGAGTCATCGGTTGGGCCATATTCTTGTTTCTTTCTGTTCAATTCTTTTCTTTTCAATTATTTTCATTTTAAATTTTTACTAGATTAGTATATATAGTATAAAGAGGAAAATATGTATTTTATTTTTATGAATAGTTTAAACAGTATAAATGTATAATTAATTATAGAATTATCTCAAATGATAAAAGATTCACAATAATCTGAGTATTTTCAGTAAATTATAATGATTATAAATATTCATTAAAATACTGAATATAGCTTAAAAAATCTTTACCACTACTAAAATTACAACTCAAACATCTGGAGGTTGCAATTTTTAATTGAGTTGCTACTAAAATACATTAAAACATAATTACCACCTAATATGGGCTGAGTCGGGCCGAGCGTGTACCAGGCTTACTTTTTTATCAATAGGTTTAGAGTGGAATCCAGCCTGGCCCATGCCCTGGGTATATCAAGGGTCGAATTAGGCCCGGTCCGTAGTGGGCCGGGCAGGGCCAGCCCTTGAGCCAAGGCAAACTGGGTTAGTGTAGCCCAAGGTTTGAACTAGCCTATGCTCACCCCTACCTAGGCTGCTGTCGTATGAAATGGCAACTAGCCTTAGGTCTTGTTTGGTATGCGAGGATAGGTGAAAATGAAACATCATGATTTTTTATTAAATGTCCATATCAAAAATAAAAAGATTTTTCTTGCTCACTTCTTTATGTAATTGCACTCAAATATGAGAATGAAAACGAATTTATCCCTTGATTCGTTTCATTCTCATTTGGCTTGATTCCTGCGTACCATCTTTATATAATTACACCCAAATACGAGAATGAAAATGAATTTATCCCTTGATTCATTTCATTCTCATTTGACTTGATTCTCGCGTATCAAATAAGCCGTTATTGTGGATTATCATTATTATATCTAGTTAGCATGAACTTCAGGCGTGACGTTTGTAGCCAACGTGTGTTGTTGTCATGTTAAATATTTCATATGTTTTGTAGCATAAGCTTAATTTTTTGGGCCACTTTAACTTCGAGATTATTAACAATTTACTATGTGAATCTATGTTTAATGCTAAAAAAATAATTTTTTATGCAAATACATGTTTTGGTAACTTAGTCGACACTAAATCGAATTAAAAAACTTGCAGAAACCAAATGAAAGAGGAGTAGAATTCAAAGACATAACATACGGATCGGATTGTCATATACTCAATGTAAAGTCCCCATCCGGGCCCCGCTGCCACAACACTTGGACACTGCAGCAGTGACAGCAACAGAAAGAACATCGCTCTAAGTGCCAGATACTTAATGTAAATTGAGTGATGCACCGCCACAAGACTGGGCATCTGCAACAAATATATATTATTAGATATCAATAGGGTGGAATTAAACCTAAAAGTAAAAGACTCTTTGGCTATTATTCTTCTATGTATTCAGTCAGGAAAAACTATGTAATTTGAGACAATAATTCTAATTTTTAAATTATTCATTAAGATAATACGTATAAGAGGCTTAGATGCAGGGGAAATGATACTGTTAGATCTCATCTGTGGGCCCTTCTGACAAGGACTAATCTGCAATCAAAGACCCAAAAAGGAAAAGAATAAACAAAACTAGACAACAAACATCCATGTCCAATCTGCAATCAAAGACCCAAAAATGAAAAGAATTAATAAAACTACAAAGAACAAATATCCATAAAACTCCCAAAAAATGAAGACTAACCAAAAAAACTTCAGAGGCTGCGGTGGGTTTCTTGAAAACGGACCGCTACAGGATTGTGAGTTCCCGGGCATTGACGATAGCGGCATCATCGACGGCTCCACTGGGCCCTTACTTCTTGGAGGCGGTGGGCTTATTGACGACAACCAGCAACAGCATCCAGGTAGCGGCTTGCGACACCAAAAAAACTTCAGAGGCTGCGGTGGGTTTCTTGAAAACGGACCGCTACAGGATTGTGAGTTCCCGGGCATTGACGATAGCGGCATCATCGACGGCTCCACTGGGCCCTTACTTCTTGGAGGCGGTGGGCTTATTGACGACAACCAGCAACAGCATCCAGGTAGCGGCTTGCGTGGTGGCCCGCGACAGGGTCCAGGTGTGTTCGTGTCCCCAGGCATTTACGATGACGGCATCGTCGGTGGCTCCACTAGGCCCTTGCTTCTTGAAGGTGATGGGCTTTTTGATGATGACCGACGATAGTGTCTTAGCTGTGGCCAGCAACATGGTCCAAGTGCATTTGCGTCCCCGGACATTGACGATGGCGGCAACGTCAGCGGCTCTGATGGTGGCCCGCGACAGGGTCCAGGTGTGTTCGTGTCCCCAGGCATTTACGATGACGGCATCGTCGGTGGCTCCACTAGGCCCTTGCTTCTTGAAGGTGATGGGCTTTTTGATGATGACCGACGATAGTGTCTTAGCTGTGGCCAGCAACATGGTCCAAGTGCATTTGCGTCCCCTGAGTAAAGATTAATGAACCAATATTTTACGAGATATTTTATCGGGTGAGAGGTGTGATTCTAAAAATGGGTGTAAATTTGGTTTCAAGAACAACGTCACATGACAGTGCAATTTCTCTTAATATGGCATGTCAAGTTTTTTGCATTTTCTTAGTCCAAGTTTGTATAGGCAGTTCCAATGTGGTCGCTTTGCATATTTGCCTTCGGAGCACATATGCCTTCAGGTTCTTCATCAGGCAAATTGTGACATATATACCAGTTACAAACACAAATGTGCAATATCGCCAACGTGTGTTGTTGTCATGTTGAATATTTCATATGTTTTGTAGCATAAGCTTAATTTTTTGGGTTGTTTTAACTTCAAGATTATTAACAATTTGGTATGTGAATCTATGTTTAATGCTAAAAAAATAATTTTTATGCAAATACATGTTTTGGTAATTTAACCGACACTAAATCAAATTAAAAAACTTGCTGAAAACAAAATGAAAGAGGAGTATAATTCGAAGACATAACATACGGATTTAATTGCATATACTCGATGTAAAGTTCCCATCCGAGTCCAACTGCCGCAACACTTGGACACTGCAACAGTGACACTAACAAAAAGAACATTGCTCTAAGTGCCAGATACTCAATATAAATTGAGTGACACACCGCCGCAAGACTGGGCATCTGCAACAAAATTATATTTTTAGATATCAATAGGGTGAAGTTGAATCTAAAAGTAATAAACTCTCCGGCTACTATTCTTCTACGTATTAAGTCAGGAAAAACCTTTTAATTTGAGATAGTAATTCTAATTTTTAAATTATTCGTTCAGGTAATACGTACAAGAGGCTCAGATGCAGGGGAAGCAATACGGTTAGATCTCCTCTGTAGCCCAACTGATGAGGTCTAACCTTCAATCAAAGACCCGAAAAGGAAAAGAATAAACAAAACTAAACAAAAAACATCCATTTCCAATCTGCAATCAAAGACCCAAAATTGGAAAGAATTAATAAAACTATAAAGAACAAATATCCATAAAACTCACAAAAAATGAAGACTAATCACAAAACCTTCGGAGGCCGCGGTGGGTTTCTTGAAAACGGACCGCTACAGGATTTTGAGTTCCCGGGCATTGACGGTGGCGGCATCGTTGGTGGCTCCGCTGGGCCCTCTCTTCTTGGAGGCGGTGGGCTTCTTGATGGCGATAGGCAACAGCGTCCAGGCGACGGCCCGCGA